>NW_028318392.1:1858205-2022757 GCF_062004578.1 Staurois parvus
CAGCATTATTAAGGAAGTTGGGCATGTGTCAATATGTCCAATATAAAGAAAGTAAACTGTAAAAAAAAAAAAGAAAAGATGGTTATCTAAATGAATGTAGATCTCCTGTCACCACTGATCTTCAGCTGAATGGTGATAAGGAAGCCATCTGAAGAAAGAACTGCACAGTGCATGTTTTTAATGTAAACTCCTTTCTGTAGTCAGCCTGAGTTTAGCAATGACAGGGGATCTGTATTTGCATAGAAAAGTCTGCTGTCATTATGTATTGCTGTAAAAAAGCACGATGAGCAAAGGGAAAGCTAAAACATGCCCTAGGGTAGTACGAAAAACAATTAAGATTTCAACATACAGTAATTCAACAGCAAGCAAAGATATTTCAGTGTACTTAGATCAGCAAAGGTGAATTCTCATGGCTTGCTCTTACATTCAGTGGCAATAAAAAGATGTCAGACATTAATAATCATTTCTTATATATTTTAGGAGAATCTTTTGATCCTTTGGAGATGATCACCAATTCTGTAGTAAATGTAATTTCTGCTGTGGTTTTTGGCCATCGTTTTTCAATTGATGATGGGATTTTTCAGAAATTGGTGAAATGTAATCATAGTCTGCTTGAGATTATTGGCTCAACATGGGGAAGAGTAAGTTTCAGTAAAGCAAGACATTTTTTTTTTTCTGGGTTTGTCATGAGTTGACCATTGAGCAAATTTAATTTATGGAGCTGCTTTTTCCCCCAGCTATATGACTCTTTTCCGTGGATGATGAAACATCTACCTGGTCCTCACCAGAAGGCCTTTGACATTATGGCATACTTACATCAGTTTACAGACAAGGAGATCCGAATGCATAAGGAGAATGGATCATTAGAGGAACCTCAAGATGTCATTGACTATTATCTGGCCCACATTTCAAAGGTAGAAAATTATGTAGTAAAATATTATTTTTTCTAAAATAATAAACATGGCATACTCACCTGCTCTGTGCAATGGAATTGTACAGAGTAGCCCCTTACCTCTTTTTCTGGGGTCCCACGCCAGTGCTCTCGGCTCCTACATTTCTGTGTCTGCCACCATAGCAAGCCACTCACTCCTGAGCCAGGCTGTGTGCATTCATAGACACACACAGCACCGCTTTGCCCCGCCCACCACTCTCTGCTCACAGGATTTCATTGACAGCAGCAGGACAGCACAATGGCTCCTGTTGCTTCTGTGCCCTGTTAATGAAAGAAAAGAGAGCTGCTAGAGATGTGCATAGCACTGTATTGAGTCAGGAATCAAGTATTTGGGGGGTGAGGGGGCGAAACTGCTACTGGGACATTTTTTACCTTAATGCATGAAATGCAATGGACTTAAAACCACTTTAAAGTTTGGTAACACATAGAAACTAATTACAATACAAAGTTACATTGGGGGAATTAACAAAACTTTCTATGTCATTATAATGGAAGCAGTTGAATGACAGGCCTCATGCATTGTGGATTGTAGCCAGATGAGTTCTGTGAATGGCATAGAGAGCAAAAGTATGCAGGCAGGCGGGAAGCAGAGCATTTGTCTGTAGCAGAGGCATCATCACACATATCTAATTTTTATGAAGCTGTATCCCACCCCCCCACCAAAGAAATTTTCTAAACTTCAAATTTAAAGCTGAAGTTTAGGTATAGATATGCAGGCATAGTTACATGGGACAGCTTGAACAAATGTAAGTCTCCATGTGCCATACTTGGCCAATCCCCATGGAAGCTGGAAACCACTGTAGTAGTTGCCACCCCACCTCTCCACTTTGTCCAATCAGAAAACACTTTGCATTCTTTGAGAATATGAATTGAGAAAAGGGACCTGGAGACTAGTGGCAATCACTATAGTAGAATACTACAGTGATATCCAGCTCTCCCTGACACACAGCAGTAGCCTTTAGGAATTGCTGGCATGAATGTGTCTGTTTATCTTCAGATCATTCATAATATGTATGGGCTTGAAGATAAATAATGATATGTACTAAGTATGGATTTGTTTACAAACATAAATCTATTCATACATATTTTTAAAAAACTATCAATATAGAAGCAAGTTATAAATAATAATAAAATAATAATTCTATATTCTTTCCAATTTTACTGCACATTTTTTTATTATATGAGGATTCTCACACAATAAGACAAGTCTAAATAGCTACTTAAAGTAGTAAACTGCAAAAAATAAGTCTAAAAAAATCTTCTCCCTGCAAGTTAAGAGCATAACGTGTTAGTATGCATCGCATAGTAGCACATTATAAAAGACCTACCTTAAAATTAAGCCCTCCAGCGCACCGCTGTCATGGCTCCCCAGGGCTTTCCATCTTCCGGGTTCGCGGGCTCCAGCCTTCTGACTGGCCAAGCCACAATGACATCACTCTCGGCTGTGGCTTGGCTCTCTCAATGGATGGCATGCTGTCCATTAAGAGCACAGTGCATATGCGTTGGTGACATCACTGGGGCTGCTAATGTAAATATTTCCTAAACGGTGCACATTTAGGAGATATTTACAGTACCTACAAGTAAGCCTTGTTAAAGGCTTACCTGTAGGTAAAACATAAAAAAAAGACTTTACTACCATTTTAATTTATTTAAAGACACCCCAACATAAGCATACCCCCAGTGATGAGACTTCAAAAGTTGTTCTTTTCAACTCCCCTTTTTTCTATTATTTTAACCACTTGGCTTCCAGAGGATTTACCCCCCTTCCTGAACAGGCCATTTTTTGCAATATGCGTTACTTTAACTGACAATTGCGCAGTCATGCAACGCTGTACCCAAATTAAATTTATGTCCTTTTTTCCCCACAAATAGAGCTTTCTTTCAGTGGTATTTGATTGCCTCTGAATTTTTTATTTTTGGCGATATAAACAAAAAAATACCGACAGTTTAAAAAAAAAACAATATTTTTGATTTTTTGCTTTAAAACATATCCAGTCAAAATTTTTTTAAAAAAAATAAAATTTCGTCATAAATTTAGGACAAAATGTATTCTGCTACATGTTTTTGCTAAAAAAAATCCCACTACATGTAAATTAATTGGTTTACTTGAAAGTTATAGCGTCTACAAGTAACTGTATATATATTGGAATTTAATTTTTTTTTACTAGTAATGGAGGCAATCAGCGACTTATAGCGGGACTGCGGTGGGCATTCTGACACTGGGGGGGGGGGGGAACTGACTATCACTGACGTCTCCAGTGACACTAATACAGTAATAGATGCTAATAAAAAGCACTGACACTGTATTATTGACACTGGGCAGGAAGGGGTTAACATCTGGGGCAATCAAAGGGTTAACTGTGTGCTGTTTGTGTTACACTGTGTGCTGTATTTTATTAGGGAGGCATGCTGCTTTGTATTGCTCTATGCAGAGCAATGCAAAGCAGCATGCTGGAGCTGACAGGGGAGAGATCTGTATTGTTTACATACAGACCTCTCCCCCATCAGTGATGCTCGGCGATCGCCGGGTGCCAGTGGAGAATATCTCCGGCCAGGACCCGGTGATCGACACCTGTAGCCACCAATGGAGGTGCGGGAATGGCGCGGGCCCCCTACCCAGAAATACAAAATCATGTATGTATACATGATTTTGCACAGCCCTGACGCCCTGTAGCAGTAGTTCTGCTATAAGGCAGCCGGGAAGCAGTTAAGCTACCCCTAATAACAACAAAAAATACAAATTAACACACATGTAGCACAAGAAAAGGGTAAAATATTTTTTACAGTTATAGAGGTTTACAGCTGCAGCAACTGGAGTGTTTTTTTTGCAATACTTACCTCAATGCTGCTCCATCCCCAGACTTACTGATCTATGGTTCAGCACTGTTTGCTTCCAGGTTGAATGGTGGCCAGCTGCATCCAACCCACTTCTTGTGCATTTGACTAATATGTATGTTGACCATCACTGCTTTATTTTATACTGTCTTCAGGCTGGTCACATAACTCGTTTTTTAGAGCTTCTTTTGGTGGTAGAGGGTCCTTAATGGTGCAGAGGGTGGTGCTGACATCATCACGTCAGTGCAACTCTCTGCATCATTACACTGTGAGTGCAAGGCACCATGGTGATGCTCCATCAGGCGGCAGGTCCATGACACGCTGCAATTAAAATATGCCCTCATTCTTCCAGGGCTAAAGGACACTGAACCTTATTCAACCTGGAAATCTGAAAACATTTTGTGGTGAAAAGGAACTACTGCAGGGGACAGTACTGGAGAGGTGAATATTGCAACCAGAGCTGCTTTTTAGGTTTTTATTACCATCTGATACACTACTAATAGTAAAATAAGAAATAAAAATCCCATGAGTTGGGCTTTAAGCTATTAGAAAGATTTTAATAAGTATCAGCATATTTTTGTTTCCATGTCTAAATCATATTTTATTTTCCTAGACAGCAGATGAAAAAGACTCAATATTTAATGAAGACAGTCTGATTGCACTGGTTATTGAGTTTTTTAATGCTGGAACTGAAACCACAGCCACCTCCTTGCAGTGGGCATTATTATGCATGGTGGCCCATCCTGATGTGCAAAGTGAGTAGACAAATGATTGGAATTTTGCAAAAGGTACATATTTTGTTTGCTGTGGTAATGCACATTATATATACTGGTGCACTGTGGTGCCATTCATTTTAAACAACACCCAAATGCACCTCCACAACACAGGGCCTGAGATGTGCTGTGATACAAAATCTATATTTTTTGCCTAACACAGCAAAATGCACCACAAAAGCTGCTCATTGTAGCACGTGTTGCACTGTGCTGTGCTGCACCACAGGTGTGTTTGCAAGAAGTGCTGGGTGCCATTCAGGGGCGGACTGAAAACTCATGGGACCCCCGGGCAATAGGGCCCCTGTGTCCTTGCCCAAACTCAAAAAAGCCTATGAAAAAGGTATCAGGGGCATCTCATGGGGCCCCCTACTGACCCCGGGCCCTCGGGCAGTGCCCGAGTTTCCAAATGGTCAGTCCGCCCCTGGTGCCATTAAGATTGGCTTGCACTGCAGTGCACTAGTGCATGTTATAAGCATTTTTGTGTATTGCAGAAATGGGCACTGTTGCAGCACAACAGTGTGAACCCAACATAAAAGGAGGGCATAGAAGAAGCTATATTCTTCTAGACATTCTGGGGTTGATATAATAAAGGAGTAGAGGCTGAAGTGAACACAGATTCAATTTATTCACTAAGCTCAGTGAACATTCACTTTGGTGAGTTAACAATTTCTATTCCTTTAGCTCTGTCTCTAATTCACATTTTGTAGGAAGCCATCCCTACAGGCAAGCAGGGTATTGAAGGGAGGTGATTGAGTCACTACTTATTTACAGGTGTACCTCAGTTTACGAACGCCTCAGTTAATGCAATTTTCGGTTTATGAATGAAAATCCATTGAAAATAATGCCTCGGTTTACAAATTTTTTTTTGCAATATGAACGGATTAATTGGTTTTCAATGCATTTACAATTTTTTTTTTAATCATGTCCCTGTACAGTGCTATGCCTTTAAAGTGCACTTTATAAAGAGTTTTGAACAGATAAGACATTTTTTACTTTTTTCTGACCCCCGGAATGGATTAATTGGTTTTCAATGCAATTAGGAATTTTTTTAATCATGTCCCTGTACAGTGCAATGCCTTTAAAGTGCACTTTATAAAGAGTTTTGAACAGATAAGATTTTTTTTTACTTTTTTCTGACCTCCAGAATGGATTAATTGGTTTTCAATGCAATTAGGAATTTTTTTTAATCATGTCCCTGTACTGTATTTATGCCTTTAAAGTGCACTTCATAAAGAGTTTTGAACAGATAAGACTTTTTTGTACTTTTTTATGACCTCCGGAATGGATTAATTGGTTTTCAATGCATTTACGAATTCATTTTTAATCATGTACTTGTACAGTATTTATGCCTTTAAACTGCACGTTTTAAAGAGTTTTGAACAGATAAAATACTTTTTTTTTTACTTTTTTCTGACCTCTGGAACGGATTAATTGGTTTTCAATGCATTCCTATGGGAAACTGCGTTTTTGTTTACGATTTTTTCGCAATACGAAAAGTCCCACAGAATGCATTAAATTCGTAAACCGAGGTACGCCTGTACTGGTGTGTAAATTCAGTTTGAGCTATTGAGCTCTGTAAACCACAGTATCCAACTCTTGGGTGTGAGGATACAAAATATACTTCTGCCATATTCTATGTTCTGTACCTATATAAGATTATATATGTTTACAAATTGAATATTTTAGTACTGACCTAAAAAATAAAGAAAATATATACACAATCATAATACATTATTTTTCAAGGTTAAAATAAACCTGTATTGGGGAAAGTATGTAGATCACTATTGCTGAACTCCTGAAAATTCTAGCTGTCTGACTGTCCTGTAGGCTCACTGATGCCAATCATTTTTTATCAACACTGATGTCAATCCTTTTTTTTCAAGTAAGCAGATCAGGAGTTCAGACTTCATTGTGACTTTCCTGATTTGCAAGCTTTTTCTGTAGTTACAACTTCTGCAAAGTGGGAAATGGTTCCCTAAAACCCTTAAACCTGTGTGATACTAATCAATGCAAGATGTAGTACAGTAGAGGTGTGGTGTGAATACTTTATAATGTGATTTCTGTGGTAGGGAATCTTCAATTTCAATCAATACTCCACTTCATAGCTGGGGATTAAGAGGATTTGCAGGGCCACTATTTAATTTGCAAAATGAGAAAGTGGTATTTTTAGGGAAATGCTGCTGTTGATTCAGGGATGTGGCTTTTCAGGTATGGCATTTTGCTGAACCAGAGATGTAAACACAGGCACACTGAACTAGGGATGGGTGGTAATGGTATTTGCAAAGGAAATGTTGAAAAAGTGTGATCTTTTTAGGGACACTAAGACAGACAAAGGAGGGTGGTATTTTTAAGTTAAAAGGATACTAAACCCAAGACCCTGCATTCACTATACCTGGTCTCCCACAGTACACAGAAAATGGAAATGCAATTATTTTAGTAAATACAAACTACTAAATACCTTTTCCCTTCAGCAGTTAGAGCAGTCTTGTGACTTCAGCAGAGCACTGGTTAAAGCTTGTAGAACAATGTGAAACCTCTGACCCTCTGTCTGGACAGTGCTGATTGGCCCTGTGCTGATCATATTATTATTATTATACAGTATTTATATAGCGCCAAAAAGTTTGCTCAGCGCTGTACAGAGTAGTGGGGGACAGTACATGAGACAATACAGTAACAAAACAGTATATGAGGGGTTCGAGGGTCCTGCTCTTTCGAGCTTACAATCTAGGAGGGAGGGATGTACCCTCCAAAGGAAAAAAAAAACTTATCTAGCAATACACACCAAATTGAGCATGTGCATGTGACCACAGGTTCATTCTGTATCAGGTGGTCATTTGAACAAGCGGAGGGGCAGAGAAGAAAGGATCAAACAGCCTTTTTACATAATGCAGAGGATGTAACCCCTTAGCTTCCACAGTGAATATAACAAGCATGCTTTACTGCATATACAGGCTGATTTTACTGCTGTGGGTTTAGTAACACTTTAATTGTGAACCAAGGATGGGGTCACAGGGAGCTTTCCTGGGGCACACTAACGCTTAGATCTTCACATGGATAGACCTCTGCTGGGTTGGAGATGCAGAGATGAGCAGCTACAATGTGCTGCATAAGCTAGGAATAGTAGGGACACTGTGGAGTGGAGCTGGAGATGAGGAGTAATGTAATGGTATTTGAAGGGACACCGATAAGTCAAATGTGGAGGGACACAGAACTTTCCAGGCATAGAGTTAATGCTTGCACAGAAATATTTCCTAAAAAGAATGTGTAAGAAAAATAGGATGCACAAAAACAGACTAATTAAAGCTGATTTTTGTTGATTTGGTGGCTGTGGGCAACAGTTCTTTAGACACTTTTGAAAAAGAGGTGCCTTATGTTCATGTTTTAATAGGTATGTGCTAATATTAGGATTATGTATTAACATTTTCTCATTACAGAGAAGGTGCACGAGGAACTGGATGCTGTCCTTACTGGGCCTGTAATTTACTATGAAGACAGAAAGCGGCTCCATTACACTAATGCCGTCATTCATGAGATCCAGCGTTTTGGGAGCGTAGCAGCTGTAGGACTTCTAAGAACCTGTATAAGAGATGTCAGTGTCAGAGGGTACTCTTTGCACAAGGTGACAATTTTATAAGCTACCTCAAATGAGAAAATATGTGGGCTGCCACTGTGGACCTACAGTATCTTCAAAGTACTGAGTAGAGATGAGCAAATTAATTTCAGCATCATTTATTTTGCTTCAAAATTAAAAGCAAACATTTACTGAAGAAGAAACTCTCAATTTTGATCACTGAGGCGTTTAGATGAAATGTTCTTAAAAGAAAATCTTCAAGGATGATAAGGGTAATTTCTTGACAGACTCCATGGCAGCATATGTTTGGGGTACCTCCACCCTCACTCCTACCCCATAGGACCCCACTCCCGAAAAAATTCAAGGCTGATACAGAGACTGCATTTCTTTTTTGTCCTCCTCGTAGGACCCTTAGTATTTGAAGTTTTCCCTATCTTTTGGACGTGTCAGTAGCCGGATCTCATGCAGGAACAACTGTGTGGATACAAAGAGCATCCTGCAGCATCCAGGAGGCTTCCAACTTTAACAGGATGAATCGAGTTGTCACCATGTCCTCAGCTATCAGTGGGGTGGTGTTTTGGTACACATTTGCAGAGAATCAATGCCTGGAGATGGGGCCCTGCCATTGGCAGCCATTTATGTTGGCTGGATTCCCTGCTATCAGTGGGTGGCCATTAAGTGTGCCCAGCATGGACAATGCAGCTGCCTTATTGCTTCTGGGATTTGGGCCACATGAGTGTCATATGCCCTTTCTTTTTTTGTAAATGTTTTTTAATGCTTTCAATAATTTTTCTTCCTGGGTCTAGCAGTATGTGGCCTCTCATGGAGGCTTAAACGCATCTGCATTCCACACCGATGTTGACTATCTAGTTTGTACAGTTGTCAAGTTCTGGGCTGGTCCACGCACAAGCGATGCCTTGGGTTAAACTGAGACTTGGTTTACTCATACATGGCAGTATATAGACAGTGTGAGGGCTCCCTGTACATTCTATTTCCTGTCAGATTTGGTTTTACTGAGGGCTCTGTGTGCTGATTCTCCCCGCACTCTTAACATACTCATGACTGGTAAGGGATCTTGCTCCTAATGCTTCTAGGCTGCTTTTTTCCATCTGGTTCGGTAGATCTGCCAAATATGCTTGTTTTTTGTTTCTACATGTAAGTGTTCTGGATCTGCCTGCCCCCTGTGCTATGCTATGAATGTGTCACTGCCCCATGGTGGCCAACCCTTGCTTAGCAGGTAAGAAACGATGGATTTTTTTTCTTTTCCTCCTCTCACAAGGTTCTAATAGTTAATAATTTTATTTACCTTTTTTCTGTTGCATAGCCCTTCTAGGACTGACCATCAGTTCTCGTCATGAAAAGAGAGAAACCCTTCTAGGATCTCAGGCCCTGGTGGGCTAATCTTTATGTGAAGCATGTTTTAACCATCAGTTGGAGAAAGGGAGAGTAATAATTAGCAGATAATATCCCTAGTTAAACAAATGGTGCAAGAATCCATGAAGGAGTGGAGTTCTATAGATCTAAAAGATGCCTACTTTCACGTGCCCATCTCAGGTTTCTTCCAAACATTTTCCTGAATCACAGTAGGTCAGGAACACCTTCAGTTTACATGTCTTCCACTTGGGCTCTCAACATCGCCTTGTGTGTTCTACAAAGGGGAGTTGTTGGCCTTGATCAAAAAGTGAGCCATACACCTACACCACTACTTGGACAACCTTCATTTATTGTCCCAATGCAATTAGCTGCTTGTGAGACCCAGAGACCAGGTCCTTGGGTACTCCAGGAGCTCAGCTGTCTGGCAAATCAAGAGAAACGTCATCTAAGTCCCAAGCAGTCCCTCGTATATCTTGAAGCCCAGTTCGATACAGCCCAAAGTACTATTGTGCTGCCTCTAGAGAAGATTCTGGAGATTCAGAGCAAGATCCCCTTGGTACTGTCATCCTCTCATCCCTGGGTTTTCCAGTGTCTAAATGATTATTGGCACCATAGGTTCCACAGCACCAATGGTGAAATGGGTATAGTGGAGGTCGTGTCCCTTCCCCAAGAGGATTGCTCCAACAATAGAGGTCAGGAAGCAATAATCAAATCATACATATCTCTCTGTCAATGAAGAGGAGCCTTCTTTTGTGGTTCCTGAAGGAGAACCTACTCATCTGACACTCTATCACCCCCAACTCTTTTGTCATAATCACCATGCCAGCAGCAGGGGCTGGGGTACGTATTGCCTCTCAGAGGTTGCACAGGGCTGTTGGTGGTTTCCCTCTTGAGGGGTCATGTCGAATGTCCTGGAACCCTTGAGAAGCCTTCTGCACCTTTCATTTCACCATCTCACAAAAGGAGCTTCAGTAATTCTGAGGCTAGTTAATACCACTGCAGTCTCCTAAATAAAGGGGGGGGGGGGTTGCAGTATGAGTTTGTGGCAAGAGGTAGAGCTGATTATGTCATGGGGTCAGAAAAATCTCTCCAACATCTCTGCAGTCTTTGTACCAGGGACATGAACTCCCAGGTGGACTACATCAGGTGGATCCTCTCCCTTAGGAGAAATTCTACACTAACGGTCAGTGCCCCCAGACCCTTGGGATAGATGCACTGACAGACCAGTGGAAGGTTTGCAAAGCATATGCGTTCCCCCAGTCCTGCTTATACTCAGATTTCTCCAGAGGCTCCAATCGGAAGATGTGGAGATACTGGCAGTGATATTTTACTGGTTGAAAAGGCCCTGGTTTCCCCTACTGTTGCAACTCAGCTACCAGGACCTAGTGCCTCTACCTTTCAGGCTGGATCTTCTCTCACAGGGCACAACTGTACATCCGTGGCCAGCGAGCCCCCACCTGATGATTTGGTTCTTGAGAGGAAAAGGCTAGTGGTCCTTGGCTGAACCTCCAGGTCATCTCTACCTTGATGAGTGCCAGAAGAACTAGCACAGAGTCTACTGTCTACAAGAGTTTGTGTACATTTCAGGTGGGTCATGCATTAAGCCCCAAACTCACTACTTCCTTCAATCTGGCCTGGACTTTCAGCCTCTCTGATCATCTGTTAGTGCACTTCTCTCGAGAGAATAGAGGGAAACAAGATGCCTCCAGGACTATTGATGCTTGGATCATGCAGGCTATCCAACAGGCATATTGGGTGAAGTGCTTGGTTCCCCTAGAGGCAGTGGCTGCACACTCAGAGGTGTCTCGACGTCTTGGGTGGCTTCTCATCATGAGGCTCCTGAAATAATCTGAAGAATGGCGTCATCTATTAATACTAGAGATGAGCGAATTATTCAAAAATTCGATTCGGCTGATTCGCCGAATTCGCGGAATAAATTCGATTCGAGGCGAATATATTCGCTGCGAATTTAACGTGTAAAAAGGGTGTTTCTAGGCTTCAGAGAGCCTTTATATTAGTGCAGAACACTGTACCTTTAATTTAAATGCCCTTGGAGTCTGCTGGGGAAGAGAAATAATACTGTCAGTCAGTATGACATGCAGATGAGTGCCGTCGATCTTAGAATCACCGCACACTTCACTCATTTGGGCAGTCACGGGGCCAAAACCAGAGTGTGGAGCCACAGTGTGGCGGTGGAGGCAGCAGCAATGGGAGGCATACAGCACCCTATGACAAAATGGAACCCACCAGCAGTGTGAGGAGACCTGAAAGTGGCACATGGCAGAGTGTGGCGATGGAGACAGCAGCAATGGGAGGCCGTACAGGGACCCATGACACACTCTGGACCTGGCAGCAGCATGAGGAGGCGGTACAGGGGCCCATGACAGATTACGGGCCTGGCAGCAGCATGAGGAGTCGGTACGGGGGCCCATGGCAGATTACGGGCCTGGCAGCAGCAATGGGAGGCCATACAGCACCCTATGACAAAATGGAACCCACCAGCAGTGTGAGGAGACCTGAAAGTGGCACATGGCAGAGTGTGGCGATGGAGACAGCAGCAATGGGAGGCCGTACAGGGACCCATGACACACTCTGGACCTGGCAGCAGCATGAGGAGGCGGTACAGGGGCCCATGACAGATTACGGGCCTGGCAGCAGCATGAGGAGTCGGTACGGGGGCCCATGGCAGATTACGGGCCTGGCAGCAGCAATGGGAGGCCATACAGCACCCTATGACAAAATGGAACCCACCAGCAGTGTGAGAAGACCTGAAAGTGGCACATGGCAGAGTGTGGCGATGGAGACAGCAGCAATGGGAGGCCGTACAGGGACCCATGACACACTCTGGACCTGGCAGCAGCATGAGGAGGCGGTACAGGGGCCCATGACAGATTACGGGCCTGGCAGCAGCATGAGGAGTCGGTACGGGGGCCCATGGCAGATTACGGGCCTGGCAGCAGCAATGGGAGGCCATACAGCACCCTATGACAAAATGGAACCCACCAGCAGTGTGAGGAGACCTGAAAGTGGCACATGGCAGAGTGTGGCGATGGAGACAGCAGCAATGGGAGGCCGTACAGGGACCCATGACACACTCTGGACCTGGCAGCAGCATGAGGAGGCGGTACAGGGGCCCATGACAGATTACGGGCCTGGCAGCAGCATGAGGAGTCGGTACGGGGGCCCATGGCAGATTACGGGCCTGGCAGCAGCATGAGGAGGCGGTACAGGGGCCCATGGCAGAGTGGCGGAGCGTAAGCAGCTAAAATTGAAGGCCATACAGAGGCCTATGTTAAAAAGTCCCCCCAGCAGCAGCGTGGGGAGACGACTAATAGTCGTCTCCCCACGCTGCTGCTGGGGGGACTTTTTAACATAGGCCTCTGTATGGCCTTCAATTTAAGCTGCTTACGCTTCGCCACTCTGCCATGGGCCCCTGTACCGCCTCCTCTTGCTGCTGCCAGGTCCAGAGTGTGTCATGGGTCCCTGTACGGCCTCCCATTGCTGCTGACTTCATCGCCAGACTCTGCCATGTGCCACTTTCAAGTCTCCTTACACTGTTGGTGGGTTCCATTTTGTGATAGGGTGCTGTATGGCCTTCCATTGCTGCTGCCTCCACCGCCACCCTGCGCCATGTGCCTCTGTCGTCTGCTCAAGCTGCTGACGGCTTCCGCTTTTTAACCGAGGCCTGTGTTTGGCTTCCGAATACTGCTGCATCCACCGCCACCCTGCGCCATGTGTCTCTGTTGTCTGCTCACGCTGCTGACGGCTTCCGCTTTTTAACCTAGGCCTGTGTATGGCTTCAGAATAATGCTGCCTACACCGCCACCCTGCGCCATGTGCCTCTGTCGTCTGCTCACGCTGCTGCCAGGTCCATACTGATTCATGGCCCCCTGTACCGGCTCCTCATGAACGTGGTTCAGCGGGTTTGCATCACTTAACGGCAAATCGTTGACAAACGCTGGGACGTTCAGTGTTGTGCGCATTAAGCCAGACACCAAAGGGCAGCACAGACCTGTTATTACTCGCTCAAGCATGGCTGAACAAAACCAGTCTCTACCACAAATTGGACCCAGACCTGCCCAGGGTCTCGTAAGTAGATTGCACGGAGGAGTAGAGTTCGTTATTGGAATTAACTGTGAGGGACTTTTAAACCTAGGCCTGTGTATGGCCTTCAATTGAAGCTGCTTCTGCTCCGCCACTCTGCCATTGGACTCTTGATAGTCGACGACTATCAAGAGTCCAATGGCAGAGTGGCGGAGCAGAAGCAGCTTCAATTGAAGGCCATACACAGGCCTAGGTTTAAAAGTCCCTCACAGTTAATTCCAATAACGAACTCTACTCCTCCGTGCAATCTACTTACGAGACCCTGGGCAGGTCTGGGTCCAATTTGTGGTAGAGACTGGTTTTGTTCAGCCATGCTTGAGCGAGTAATAACAGGTCTGTGCTGCCCTTTGGTGTCTGGCTTAATGCGCACAACACTGAACGTCCCAGCGTTTGTCAACGATTTGCCGTTAAGTGATGCAAACCCGCTGAACCACGTTCATGAGGAGCCGGTACAGGGGGCCATGAATCAGTATGGACCTGGCAGCAGCGTGAGCAGACGACAGAGGCACATGGCGCAGGGTGGCGGTGTAGGCAGCATTATTCTGAAGCCATACACAGGCCTAGGTTAAAAAGCGGAAGCCGTCAGCAGCGTGAGCAGACGACAGAGACACATGGCGCAGGGTGGCGGTGGATGCAGCAGTATTCGGAAGCCAAACACAGGCCTCGGTTAAAAAGCGGAAGCCGTCAGCAGCATGAGCAGACGACAGAGGCACATGGCGCAGGGTGGCGGTGGAGGCAGCAGCAATGGAAGGCCATACAGCACCCTATCACAAAATGGAACCCACCAACAGTGTAAGGAGACCTGAAAGTGGCACATGGCAGAGTCTGGCGATGAAGTCAGCAGCAATGGGAGGCCGTACAGGGACCCATGACACACTCTGGACCTGGCAGCAGCAAGAGGAGGCGGTACAGGGGCCCATGGCAGAGTGGCGAAGCGTAAGCAGCTTAAATTGAAGGCCATACAGAGGCCTATGTTAAAAATAATAACATGTTTGGGGCATGATTCATGGCGGATTTAGTCAGTTGTGTCAGGAACTGGTGGTTTGAAATCCAGACTAATCCACGCCTGATTCATTTTCACAAACGTGAGTCTCTCCACACTTTGGGTGGACAGTCGTGTCCTCCGCGGAGTTACAATACCTCCTGCCGCACTAAACACGCGCTCCGATGCCACGCTACTGGCCGGGCATGACAGCCTTTCAAGGGCAAATTCAGCTAGTTGGGGCCAAAGGTCAAGTTTCGTTGCCCAGTAGTCAAGGGGATTGTCTACCTCGGTTGGCAGGGTGCTGTCCAAGTAGGCCTGAGCCTGTTGTTTGAGGTCCTGCTCCAGGTCCACCTGATGCTGCTGCTGCTGCGGCTGGTTAGTAGTTTCCTCACTGCGCTGGTGAAGAAAGCTACTCATCATCGACTGCAGACTGAGGCAGCCGCTGCTGGTGCAGCTGCCACTGCTCCTACCACCCCACCCCTCCCCTGCTGCCATGGCAGCGGAACGCGAGCGCACAGGGCCCACAGTGTCTGAGGATGGACGTTGGCGCAGAAAGGCAGAGACCAACTGACTACATCGGTGGTTTTTATAGTACTTTATTTTGGCCTCCCTCTCAGCAGGTGTGAAAAAGGCCACCATTTTTGAACGGTAGCGAGGGTCCAACAAGGTGGACAGCCAAAAGTCATCCCTCTGTCTGATGGTTATTATTCGGCTGTCGCTACGCAAGCAAGCGAGCATGCTATGGGCCATTTGTGCCAAGGAATGCGAGGGACTCCCTGCCTCCATCTCCACAGCATACTGCCACGGTGCGTCTGGGTCCTCTGTCTCCTCCTCCTCCTCCTCTACCAGATGCTCCTGCTCCTCCACTCCTGTCCGCTGAGTGGAAAAACCACCCATTTCACTCAATAATTCCTGAGCACCAATGTCCTCCTCTACCTCCTCCTCTTCTTCCTGTCCTGCCCCCACAGGGGTCATGTGGCATTGAGATCTGTGCGCCACGTCTACCGTACCCTGACCAGCCATTGTTAACAGCATTTGTTCCAGGACGTGCAACAGAGGAATGACGTCGTTCATCCCATAGTCCTGCTGACTCACGAATAGCGTGGCCTCCTCAAAGGGCCTGAGCAAGCGGCAGGTGTCACGCATGAGCTGCCAATGGCTGACATCGAAGTTACACAGGGGAGTACCTTTATCCGCTTGTAACATCAGGAAATCGGTGATGGCCTTTCGCTGTTCGTAAAGGCGGTCTAACATATGTAGGGTTGAATTCCACCTTGTTGCAACGTCGCAGATCAGGCGATGCTGTGGAATTCCGTTCTGCCGCTGCAGCTCAAGGAGGGTGTGCTTTGCGGTGTAGGAATGGCTGAAATGCCTGCAAAGTTTACGTGACATTTTAAGGATGTCTTGCAGTGGGATGGTGGATTTTAGGAACCGCTTGACAACCAGATTGAACACGTGAGCCATGCATGGCGCATGGCACAACCTTCCTTGACGCAGAGCAGACACCATGTTCTTTCCGTTGTCGGTCAACATGGTTCCGATTTTCAGTTTGCGCGGAGACAGCCATCTGTCGATTTCTCTGTTCATTACACTCAGAAGTTCCTCCCCTGTGTGACTACGTTCGCCAAGGCATACCAGGTGCAGCACAGCGTGACACCGTTGCGCCCTGCACATGTGATATGCCGGTCGGGTAATGGGACTTGGCACAGGGGTGGCGGCTGAGGACACGGCGGAAGAAGAGGTGGTAGAGGCGGACATCTTTGCTGGACCAAGGACGTGCAAACGTGGAGGCAAAAGCAGCGTGACCTGTCCAAGTTGCTGGTGCGGCTGTGCCAGCACCACGTTCACCCAGTGGGCCGTAAATGACATGTACTGTCCCTGACCGTAGTTACAGCTCCACACGTCGGCGCTGCCGTGCACTTTGGCAGAGACCGACATGCTCAAAGACTGGCCCACCATCTCTTCTACATGTGAATGCAGGGCTGGCACTGCCTTTTTGGCGAAGAAATGCCGGCTTGGCACTCTCCACCGCGGCGCGGCACAAGCCATCATTTCTCGGAAAGGTGCTGAGTCCACCACTTGGAAAGGGAGGGACTGCAGCACCAGCAACTTGGACAGGAGGACGTTCAGCTTCTGCACCGTCGGGTGCGTGCTCGCAAACTGTTGTCTCTTGGAAACGGATTCCAAGAAAGACTGCTGACGGAATCCGTGAAGAGGAGTAGCAGGAGAAGGAGCATCTGAATGAGCGGAAGATGCCAACGAGCGACAACTCCCCTCAGCAGAGGTGTTGGAGCCTTGACTGGCTGATAGAGGGCGATTGACGTCGGGTGACGGAGCAAGTAACGGAGCGGGTGATGGAGCGGGGGCTGGGGCAGGCAGAACCGCCGTATCTTTATCACGGTTTTCCCAGGCCACCGAATGGCGACGCTGCATATGCTGACGCAACGCTGTAGTCCCAACATGGGCCCCCTGGCCACGCTTGACTTTCTGGCCACATAGTCGACATACGGCTACGTTTACTTCCTCGGGCGGCTTGACGAAAAATTGCCACACCGCCGAGTAGGAAACTTTGCCCCCGCTACTCCTCACTGGCTGACTGCTACTTCCTCCGTGCACACCGGCACCACTACTGGCCGTGGTGGTAGGCTGCAGTGGAGCTGGTGCTCTACTCCGTGGTCGTTTGCCTCCACTGACACTGCTGCGACCCTGCTGCCTCCTGGGCAACCCACCGACTGTTTTGCTCGCTGGCAAGCTGGCACCCTCTTCTCCTGATGATGCGGAAGCAATAGCCTGATGACGACGAGGCTGCCAAGTGCGATCAGCCTCATCATCATCAATTAGGGTCTCCGCGTCACTACTAGCCCACTCGGCTGCGTGTGGGTCAGGAGACAGACCTGTCTCTAGACCGGCTACCGAGCCACTCTCCTCGCCAGTACTTCTTCGCCTGGCTGCTGAAGAGGCGGATGTCTCCCCCCGTTCCTGACCGCCCTCTGTTAGCTCTTCCTCACTGTACAGTGGGGCTGAGCCCACAGCATGCGATACTTCGCTTGGTGAGGGAACACCAAAGGACAGGGGCAGGCAGAGGACACGTGATTTCAGTGGGCTTGCTCCCGGGCCATGCCAACTAACGGTTGTGTCTGACGTACCCACCGACCGTTGGCTGTAGGTGTCAGAGGTGACCTGGGAAGAGGAAGACGACCGAGTCAACCAATCGATGACGGCAGGGTTGTCGGTGGAGACACGACCGCTGGATGACACCGGGAGCACTGGCCTCTGGCTGCGACTAGTGCTGCCTCGACCCCTTCCTCTGCTGCCACGTCTGCTCGCTCCTGAAACATTGCCTCCTCTGCCACTCCTCTGCGTGTTGTCTGACATACTCTTTAATTCAATAGTGGTTGTGAAGCAGAAAGTAACGATTCTGTGTCCCTGAGTAACAATTCTGTGTCCCTGAGTAACGATTCTGTGTCCCTCAGTAACGATTCTGTGTCCCTGAGTAACGATTCTGTGTCCCTCAGTAACAATTCTGTGTCCCTGAGTAACAATTCTGTGTCCCTGAGTAACGATTCTGTGTCCCTCAGTAACGATTCTGTGTCCCTCAGTAACGATTCTGTGTCCCTGAGTAACAATTCTGTGTCCCTGAGTAACAATTCTGTGTCCCTGAGTAACGATTCTGTGTCCCTCAGTAACAATTCTGTGTCCCTGAGTAACAATTCTGTGTCCCTGAGTAACGATTCTGTGTCCCTGAGTAACAATTCTGTGTCCCTGGGTAACGATTCTGTGTCCCTGAGTAACGATTCTGTGGCCCTAAAGTCTCTGTGGCCCTAACTCTGTCCCTAATACAGACAGGTCTGTCTCTCTTGAATGACCGGAGGCTAATGGAGAATTCGAAGATGGCCGCAATTTATAGCTCCACCATTACACAGTGCTGGCTGGCTGGCTGCTGATTGGCTAATGCGATCACATGTCATGAATGAATGTATTATGGGTCAGCGCGCCTTGTCTGCGCGCCTTCCCAGAGATCCCCGCTCCGTCGCCACACATGTCGCCGCCATTTTTGGGAAAATTCGATTCGTGCATCCGAAGTTTGCTAATTTTCGGATTCGGCGCGAATCGAATTTTTCCTGATCTTCGAAACGAATTCCACTTCGCCATGTTCGATTCGCTCATCTCTAATTAATACGTTTATGGGTCACTATTGTGTGGAGCCTGCTTCTGTATGTTCTGTTAATTTTGGTCTAAAGGTGCTGTATGTAAATGGTTGAGATTAAAGCCTTTTTTTGTTCAGCAATCCCACTTGTGTATTTGTGGCTAGTTAGTTCCCAAACGTATGCAGCCATGGAGTCTGTCAGGAAATTCTAAACTTTCCTAACAAATACTTACTGTAATTTTTCATTCCTGATGGACCCCATGGCAGCATGGGTACTCTCCCAGTGTCATGAATAGGCTACTTACAAAATGGGGCATCTGGTTTAGCCTTGAAATTTATGAGAGTATGGTCCCATGGGGTAGGAGTGAGGGCAGACCTACTCCAAACGTATGTTGCCATGGAGTCCATCATGAAAGGAAAATTACTGTAAGTATTTGATATGAATTTTTCCTTTTTCATTTATTCCATTAATGGGTTTATTTATAAAACGTTTGCACACAAGGTTCACACTTTTACACATTTTGCAATTGAATTGGAAAAAAAATACTGTATCTGAATCTTGGATGAAATTTGTATGCAACTGTGTGATCTCTCTAAGTGTTTTTGTTTGTTTGTTTTTCTCCTTTTTTGTATTTATGTAATTATTTTCTTACTGTTTAAAAATGTCTAATTATAATGCTTGTAAACAGCCATTTATGGCACGGTACAGATCAGGACAGTTGAAAGGAGCTTCCTTAATCTGTAGGAGCCATTTAAATCCAATTGCATGGTTAAAAAACACCAGAAACCTATTAATATGCCTTTTCTATTAACTCGGATTCCTATTTTGCTAATATAGTGAAATTTCCCTAAAATATTCTGATTTATGCCAACATTTCAAGAAAGTTAAAACTCAGATTTGTTTTCCTCATCCCTGTTCCTAAGTTACTTACCTGCAACAAGTTTAGATATTTTGACATTTGTGTAACTCTCATTTGGTGATTACTTGTCCTATGTCTATGACTTAGATATATTAAATGTGTACGCAGTTAAATAACTATTCTTTCCAATAGAGGGCCAGTAATAGCAGACCACATATTTCTTTCTAGACGCGTGGTTCGTTTAGTTCTGAATCAAAATTTGGACAAATGTTTTGTTATTTAAATTCTGATGTATCTAAATTTCTGAATTACAATAGTAACGAATTAGAAAGAAATAGAAAGAATATAACTGTCTTCTGAAATGTGTTGAATTTGAATAGAATAGATAAAAATAGAATAGAAAAGAATAGAATAGAAAAGCATAGAATAGAATAAAATAGAAAAAATATAACCGTCTTCCGAGATTCGAATTTTTGAATAGAATAAATTTGAATAGATTAAAATAGCATTGAAAAGAATAGGAACCAAGAGAATAGAAAGGAATAGAATAGAAAAAAAAATAAAGAATATAACCTTCTTCCGAAATTCAAATTTCGAATAGAATAAATTCAAATTGGAATGCCAGTTCAAATTTTCTGAATTCAGTAGAGCTGAATTCAGATTGAATCAAATAAAAAAATGAAATCAGATTGAATCAAATAAAAAAATGAAACGCAACGAATTCTAAAAACTAATTAAACGAGTTAAACGAATTTAAGGGAACTAAATGATTTAAATAGAGAATTGCTTTTTACAATTCCTGTATAATGTTATATATTTAATTACTTTTTTTCTGTTTTTCTTATTACCTCCTCCAAGAATACAGTGATTTTGGCCAATGTGGATTCTGTACTGCGTGATACTGAGTACTGGAAAACACCTTATCAATTCAACCCTCATCACTTTCTGGACAAACATGGGAAGTTTTCAGTAAATGAGGCCTTTTTGCCTTTTTCTGCTGGTAGGTGCCGAGATATTTTGTAAACTAGGATATGCACTAGCAGTGTTCTACCTACAGTTAGGTCCATATATATTTGGACTCAGGCACAATTTTAGTTTTTTCAGATATTTACCAAAACATATTCAAGCTATATTTATATAATGGATATGGGCTGAAAGTGCACACTCTCAGGTTTAATTTGAGGGTATGTACATCCAAATTGGGGAAAGGGTTTATGAATTACAGCTCTTAAGAGCAGCCATCCCCCTTTTTCAAGGGACCAAAAGTAATTGGACAATTGAATCAAAAGCTGTTTCATGGCCAGGTGTGGGCTACTCCTTCATTATTTCTTCATTAATTAAGCAGGTAAAAGGTCTGGAGTTGATTCTAAGTGTGGTATTTGCATTTGGAATCTATTGCTGTGAACTTACATTGTGCGTTCAAAGGAGCTGTCCATGCAAGTGAAACAGGCCATTGTAAGGCTTCAAAAATGAAACAAATCCATCAGAGAGATAGCAGCAACGTTAAAAGTGGCTAAATCAACAGTTTGGCACATTCTGAGGAAAAAAGCATGCATTGGTGAGCTCAGCAACATAAAAAGGCATGGACATCCATGGAAGACAACAGTGGTGGATGATCACAGGATCCTCTCTATGGTAAAGAAAAACACATTCACAACATCCATACAAGTGAAGGACACTCTCCAGGAGGTGGGCGTATCATTGTCAAAGTCTACAATCAAGAGAAGACTTCACGAGAGCAAATACAGAGGGTTCACCACAAGTTGCAAACCATTCATAAGCCTGAAGAATAGAAAAGCCAGATTAGACTTTGCCAAAAAACATCTAAAAAAGCCAGACCAGTTCTGAAAAAGCATTCTTTGGTCGGATGAAACTAAGATTAATCTGTACCAGAATGACGAGAAGAAAAAAGTGTGGAGAAGGCTTGGAACAGCTCATGATCCAAAGCACACAACATCATCTGTAAAATATGGTGCAGGCAGTGTGATGGCATGGGCATGCATGGCTTCCAGTGGCACTGGGTCATTGGTGTTTATTGATGATGTGACAGAAGCAGCTGGATGAATTCTGCAATGTTTAGAGATATACTGTCAGCCCAGATTCAGCCAAATACAGCAAAGTTGATTGGACGGCTCTTCACAGTACAGATGGACAATGATCCAAAACACACTGCAAAAGCAACCTAGGAGCTTTTGAAGGAAAGGAAGTGGTATATTCTGCAATGATCAGGTCAATCACCTGATCTCAACCCCATTGAGCAAGCATTTCACTTGCTGAAGGCAATACTAAAGGCAGAAAGAGCCACAAACAAAGAACAACTGAAGACAGCTGCAGTTAGAGCCTGGCAAAGCATCAGAAAGGAGGAAACCCAGTCTTTGGTAATGTCCATGAGTTCCAGACTTCAGGCAGTTATTGCCAGTAAAGGATTCTCAACAAAATATTAAAAATGAACATTTTGTTTATGAACATATTCAATTGTCCAATTACTTTTGATCCCTTGAAAAAGGGGGGATGGCTACTCTTTAAGAGATGTAATTCCTAAATCCTTCCTCCAATGTGGATGTACATATACTCAAATTAAACCTGAGAGTGTGCACTTTCAGCCCATATCCATTATATAACTATCTCTTGATTATGTTTTGGTATATACCTGAAAACAATTAAAATCGTGCCTGTGTCCAAATATATATGGACCTAACTGTATATTAGGTAAAAAATATTTCTACATAGGTTCCCTATGGACGATTTATGGAAACTGCCCTGTTTCCTTTTTCCATTGCAGATCAGCAAATGAAAATCAAAACCTGATTATTTGTTATTAGAGAGAGTCTTATTTTTACTTTGCAACAATTTTTTTTATCTAGGTATGAGGGTGAAAATCCTAATTTACTATACTTCCTCTGTTTCATTATAGGCAGAGGTAACACCATAGACAATATAATTGCCATGGGCTGTAACAACAGAGCTATGTGGAATAAAGGATGGCATTTCATGGGCAGCACAGTGTCTAAATGGTTAGCACTTCTGCCTGGCAGTACTAGGGTCGTTGGTTCAAATCCCAACCACGGCACCACCTGCCTGGAGTTTGCATGTTCTCCCTGTGCCTGCGTGGGTTTCCTACGGGTACTCCGGTTTCCTCCCACACTCCAAAGACATGCTGGTAGGTTAATTGGATCCTGTCTAAATTGGCCCTTATATGTGAATTAGGGACCTTAGATTGTATGCCCCTTGAGGGTTAGGGACTGATGTGAATGTACAATATATATGTAAAGTGCTGCATAAATTGACAGCGCTATATAAGTACACAAAATAAATAAATAATTTCATATTGTGTCCCCTGTGCTGCTTTCTCCTACCCAGTTCTGGTTCATATTATAAATAAAGGAAACACTATATGTAATACAAATGGCAAAGTGTTGAAAATGTATGCAGATTTTGGGTTAATGCAGGAAAACACCTCTGGGGATAAAGACAGCAGGAGACAGAAACATACATCTGTTCCTTCTTTCAATGATGGGGCTGTCGGTAAATGTAAAAATTAATATACAGGTATGAGAGGATACAGAAAGACCAGACATTGACTCTTTCTTAACATATTAAAAAAAATTTGAAAAGAGGCCAGGGGCGTTTTATAAAATCAGTTGGTCTGTGTGCAGGATCATAAGTTGGGTCCCTGATGTAGGGAGGAGGAAAAAGTGGCACGCATATCTCTCCATGGTGAAAAGTGGTTCTGGTTTACATTGAGCTAAATTTATGTACATAGTATATTAATACATAGGCATATAGTAAAAGACCTGGTGAGTTTTTTGAAGTTTTAATTTTTTTGTCACAATTTTTTTGAAAATGAAGAAATTAACCACCTCCGGAAGGTTTTACCCACTTCATGACAAGGGCATTTTATCCTATTCACCACTGTGCTATTTTAAATAACAATTGCTCATGAAACACTGCATGCAAATTAAATCTGTATAATTGTTTTTCACACAAATAGAGCTTTATTTTGGTGGTATTTGATCACCACTGGGTTATTTACTTTTTACTACATAAACGAAAAAGACCAAAATTGTTGAAAAAAATTATATTTTCTACTTTCTGTTATAAAACATATCAGCAAAATCACATTTCTTCATAAATATAGGCCAAAATATTAATTGGTTTGTGTGAAAGTTACAGTGTTCACAAAATATGGTGTATATATTGGAATTTACAAAGCTATAGATGCTAAACTTGTAATGGCGGTGATCAGCAACCTATAGTGTGACTGTGATAGTTTGGAAGGCAATCTGGTGCTAATTGACACTGGCTGGGAGGGACACTAAAGCTGGCCATACACGTATAGATTTTCATTCAAGAATTTTTGTTTCAAAAATATTTGTTTGATTTTCTAATCGTTAGTGGGGTTAGATCGATGTTTGTTTTCTACCGCAGTGACGAGAAAATTCGAAGGGGCAGGAAGGAAAACTTTTCTTGATCAAATGAATCGTTGGCCAGTATATGTAGTTATTGTGCAGAAATTACATTCATTTTAAAACCAAATGTTAAACGCAGAAGACAATTTTCGAACAACATTTGTCCATTCGTTGAATGTTCAAAGAATTTTCGTATGACTTTTCTTATGAATATTCTCGGCCAAAAATCTACACGTGTATGGCCAGCTTTACTGACACCGACATCACAAGTGACACTAATACAGTGATCGGTGATAATACTGTATATTATACTAATGACACTTGCTGGGAACGGGTAAACATTAAGAGGAAATCAAAGAGATAACTGTGTGCCTAACAAGTGTAATGTCTGTAATATGTGCTGCTTTTACTCACAAATCTGGCTGCTTTTTCTCCCTGCTTTTCAGGGAGACGAAATAGCCAAATTGCTGTTCCATGTACAGAGTTCTGTGTGTTTGTAAACATGCGTGGCCGGAAACTAGGAAGTTCACCACGACATACGGGTACATCACAGTGCCTGTTTGTGCCACCCGCTCAGAGTAAATGTACTGTAGGCTGGTTAACGTGATTGTAAACATTGTTTTTTTATATACTGTATATATACATTGTATATTTCTTGCTCTGTGCAATGTTATTGCACAGAGTGGACACTTTCCTATTCTTCTGTGGTCCCCAGCTGGTGCCCTTGCTTCTCCTATCCCGAGGGGGCACACATGCAGGCTTAATCCCAAGCTGGGCTGTGCGCTTCTATAGACACATACAGGCGGATCAGCCCAGCCCCAGATCCCTCTTAACAGGACTTGATTGACAGCTAATGGATCCTGCTGCTGCCTCTGTGTCCTGTGAAGAAAGGAACACAGACAAGTTCCGCTGCAGATGGGCACACCGCTGGATCAAAATAGGACGTGGGTAAGAATTTAGGGGGGCTGGGGGGGAAGCTGATCATGGAATATGCATTCATGCAACCATTGTGTACCAATGATAGGCCACAGCTATTACACGGTACAGGGCTGCTGTGACTGCCCTTTACCATGTGATTGCTGTGAACAATCATATAGATCTAAATAGTAAGCAATGACGTCATGAATGACAGCCATTGTTTACTACTGGTAATGTGACTGCTGTGATTGGTCAGAGCAATCACATGGTACCAGGGCCAATCATAGCAGCATGGTACCCTGATCTGTGATTGACCACAGATCGTGCTGTTGCTGCTGTCCCACCTGCTGTCCCATTTCAACATGCAATATATATATATATATATATATATATATATATTTATTTACATTTTTTATAAATATATTGAATATGGCCAAAATAGTAGCATTTCAAATATATGTCAATATATTTGGGGAGAGTATTTTTAAAATATATTTCAAATATATTTTTCTTCCATGTGGGCACTCATGAATGATTCAGCCACAGCACTTGTGATCATCATTATTATATGCACATAAATTTCCTGGGACCACTAATCTCAAACCTGTAGGATTCACCTTCAGCCCATGGTAGCAGAAAACCTGACCATAATCAAAGATCCCTACTGCATTCTATTGCGCTTGGACATATTTTCATGGGTAGAAATTACACCTGTGTTTGCTGATGCACAAGCTTAGCACAGAGCGGTGCAATGCCAGACACTGACTTTCATGGACAGCTGCATTTAAATGCAGAGCAGGTTACGTGTGTTGAGTGCTAGACATGTGCGATTTGGTTTGTTCAGATTTGTTTTTGGATGAAAATGTCATTTTCGGAGCTTTGGATATATCTGAATTTCTGAATGGACATAGTAACGAATCTGAACAAATAAAAAAAATACATTTAAAATAAATTTTGATTCATTGATCCCACCCCCGTGTCTAACTGTCACTTGGTGACTGTCTCTCCAAGGGACATGTCATTTGCTGAATGACAGGGCCTGGTATAGATTGGGGGGGGGTACCTTGAGTAAATAAAATTGGTCTTGTTATTTTCTTAAACAATTATATTTATGTTTGCATATTTAGTAAATTTAAATCCATTTTTGTGGCATATTCTTTCTCTTTTTTTAACAGTAATAGGTTATTGCTTTTCTTTCTCTACAGGTGCCCGGGTATGTATTGGAGAGCAGCTTGCCCGCTATGAGCTATTTATCTTTTTCACTATTCTCATGCGATCATTCAGCTTTCATTTACCAGAAGGAGTAACAGAAGTGAACACCAAATATGTCTTTAAGACAAACCTGCAGCCTCAACCTTACAAGATTTGTGCTATACCTCGATAGTTCCTGTCAAAAAACTGTATAACTTTAGACTTACAAGACTGTGTGACTGCTATGGAGCTCAGCAGTCCTGGACATTGATAACTGTGTGTCTGCATTATGATCTACCCAGGCAGAAACAAATAAAACTACAAAATATTACTGCATGTACTGTATATTTCATATATATTTCAGTTTCTTATATCAGAAATAGTGTGCAGCATGCTTTAGTTAGTGTTTTAGAACAGAAAGCTTATAATGCACACAGGGTGTTTTTGCAGCCACTTTTAGGGGTATCAGGTAAGGCATTTTTTTTACTGCTTCCAAATGGCCCTTCATGTTATCCTATGTATCCACACTCACATAGACTTTTAGAAGCTTTTAGCATCAGTAGCCTTTACCAGCGGGAAAAAAAACCCATGGCCTGTGCATCCAGAAGCAGGACCTTGAAGAAAGGGATATACCCTGAAAGCTTGTCCTCAAAATTGTATGTTAGTGCAAATAAAAAAAGTATCACGTCAGTACTCAATTGTTTCTAAATACTCAAGACAAATAATTCAAACAAAGAAGGTGATCAATGGCACACAAAAACTTCTTTATTAACATAGACAAAATAAAAAGTATAAAAATGTGTTTTGTTTTATACTTTTAATTTTGTCCATGTTAATAAAGAATTTTTCGTGCACCATAGATCATATTCTCCTTTGTTTGAATTATTTCTCTTGTCTATTTACTCCCGGAATACATATTTTCATTTGATCATATATTTCTAGGTACCTTGAGGCTTCTTCTTGGAAGTTTTGCGTCATTTTGTAAACAACAAAAGCAATTACTTGTGAATTTGTTCAAAAGTTTCCAGACTGTGTGACTAGCTATAAACATTTTAATATTGTAAACTTTACACTGTTTTGTAAAGCAATAGATAAAATCTTTCCGTCTATGATCATTATCAAATTTATATTATAATCTTGAATGTTCTCTCTAATAAACATTGTCATTTTAATAGAAACACTAGCAGTTCTCATATGAGTTTTTTTCTCCATTCTCCCTCAAAATGTATGTATAGTCTTAAACGTATGTGTTTTTGATTAGAAAAATATGAGCCCCATTTCCAGTATTATTTCTTGTGAGCAATAAACATGAATACCAGGAAGATAAAAAAAACACAAAATCCAGCTATCTATGCTTTAAAAAAAAAAAGTTTTATATATATATATATATATAAAACCCCCCCACCCGCACCCAAATCCGTGGAGGGGCTCGCAGAGCCGAGAGCACCGGCCTCTGCCGTACCCACCCCCGGCACAGAATCCGGAGGAGAAGAAACCACCGGGCCCCGCACTTCCGCAATGTCCCGCCCTGGGACCCCGAACCCATCCCCACCATCAGGCAGGAGCCACGCAGAAGCAGGCCCAGAGCCCCCACTACCGCCCCGCTCAAGGCGCCGCACCAAGACCCTCAGGACAGAAAGCAAATCGCCTAGACCCGCATCAATGCCCGACGGGAAAATGCCGACATCCACCACCGCAGAGGCCGCGCCCAAAGGGGCGGCCCGACCTCCCCCCAACAAGTCCCGGAGAGCAGACGAAAAGGAGACAGAAGACCCAGAAACAGGTAACTCACCAGGCTGCCCAGGAGAGGTCCCATCAGCCGCACATCCAGACTCCACCGTCGCCGAGCGGCCAGCTGCCGCCCCCGCATCGGGTTCTGACAGCTCGCCCTCGGATCGGTCTTCATCACCTCGATGGCTGAATGGCCTCCCAGTCCCAGGAGCCACGGGTCCCGCAGGTCTGTGCCGCTCCTGACTCCACCACCCGGCACAAGACACGCCCACCAACGTCCCGGGGCTTCTTCCTGCAGCACTCCCAGCAGCTCTCCATCCAGCACTGCTCTTCCCTCTGCTCTTCTTCGGAGCCGCTGCTCCAGGCCTCCCAGAGGGAACGCCTGCCGCAGTAGATGACAGCCCGGTGGCCGCAGCGGTACGCCTCCCACACTGGGCCCCCTCCCCGACAGGCACAACGTCAGAGGAGGAGCTGTTGCCATGCCGACCTCTCTGCCGTGTGGGTGGGGGGGAGGGACTTCCTCCACGTGTGACTCGCCCACCAAGCTCCGCCGTGGACAGGGATTCCTCTCGGCCTCCCTGCGAGCAGAGGCAGGAGAGCGCCCTGCCAGCAGGGCCGGAGGGTCCTGAGCGGGCTCCCGTTGCGGCGCCGAGCTCTGGGGGAGGAGCCCGGGCTAAAGCGCTCCGGAGGCTGAGACCTCTGAGCGCGTGGGCACTCCCGCCCCCTTGCCGCTGGTGAAGAGCCCGGGTCCCGCAGTAAACCAGAGACCCGGCTCTGCAGCCAATCCACCCCCCGGGAAGCTGCAGCCTCCCGCAGCTGGGCCAGTAAGCCCTCCATAACGGCAGCCACAGCCGACTCACGGTGTCCCCAGGGAATGCAGCCGATCACAGGGCACGCTGCAGCTCCCAAGCTCACTCTTCTCACGTCCCACTACCGAGTGACGCCCCTCCCTAAACCCCCCACCCCAAGGTGTTGCAGACACCCCACCTACACACCCCAGCTACCAATCAAGTCCCAGCCATCCCTTACAACCCCACTTCGTGCTGTTCTTAACCCTTTCCTGTCTTCCTTACCACTCTAGGCCTAGTCATGCCTGCCCTTTGCTATTTCTCTTCCTTTTCTTTACGCTACGGGCATTTCTTATCATGCAATACTGTGGTGAGTTAGGAGTAGGGACAGGAATAATCCTGTTTTTGCATGTTGGACTTTGAGATGTTCATTTTGCTTTGAAAATTTGTTCCCGCCTGGTCTAAAGTTACTCAAGGGGTGTAAAGCAAGTAAATGGCACCTATAAACTAAGTTTTGGATCATTAAACACATTGGGATATGAAGAAATCTGCGCAAGAGTTAACACATTGTGAAGTGCAACCAAGTAGTTACCTAGGGTAATGGAAGTTTAACAAGCTACAACTTGTTTTATAGTTATTCCTATGGAAAAGGAATGCTGTATTGACATTTAGGGGGGAGGGTTTATATGTTTGTGTGAATTTTTGTATTTTGATATCCCAATAAAGAATTATAGTTTTTCTTAACACATTTTTTCCTCTTGTGTCTACATGTTGGGTTAATTATCTGGTACAAGCCTCATGGAGTGCTATATACTACTGTGTCCCTGGGGTGCTTTCCTAGGGGCTGTTTTTCATGTCTATTGTTTAAGGTCTAACTGCGTACACTTTTTGCCAGCTGAGCAGGCAGCTGCTTATATCATTATTATTATTATTATACAGGATTTATATAGCGCCAATAGTTTGCTCAGCGCTTTACGATATAACGGGAGACAATACAGCAACAATACAGTTCAATACGAGAGGGATAGGAGTGCCCTGCTCCTTGGAGCTTACAATCTACAATCATATTTGTGTTTTCACAGTAACAAATTTTCATCTAATTTTTTGGTATTTCAATGGTTTGTATTAATTTTAAACGTTTTAAACAAAAAAAGAACTGAAGCCAAAGGCATGCCCATGCAGTGTTATAACTCCAACAGTGAAGTAAACCAAAGGCAGATCTCTACTGCCTCAAAAAAGTCAGACAAAGTCAGACAAAGACAAAAAGGAAAGAAAAGAAAGGAAAGAAGAAGACGACAAGACCAACAGCAGGGATTCGGGAACACCTAATACCGATCAACAACCTAGGCCCAGACTAGCCAGGGGGAGCATGGGACAAGCATATGCCAACCATGGCTCGCAGATTTTCAAAACTTTGTGTTGGGAGTCAGTACAGATACTTGACATCTGTTCATTAAGCATCAGAATAGACATACGGTCATGCACCCCCTGAAGAGGGACAGATGTACTTTTCCAAGCTTGAGCAATTGTTCTCTTTGCTGACAAAAATAAATAGGAGGTCTACTTCTGCTGGTGAGCCAACAGGCCCGATATGGGACAAAGAAGCCAAGCAAACCTTGACGCAGATGAGCTACAGCAGCAGAAGACCACACCGGGTAGCAAGGTGTACATAATAAAGTGGTCAGTAAGTGTATACTAATCATATAATAATAAATAATATAAAAAAAATTCTCTTTAAGGTCCAGGTCCAAGAGCAATTTCTTACAATATGTTTAAAGTAGAACTAAAGGCAAAACTTTTTATGTTTAATTTTGGATAGAGTAAGGAAAGGTTATAAACCCTGTCAGTTTTTTTTTACTTTCAGTATGTTTACTTGTTTCACAAAATGTATAAAAAGATTACAGGCAATGTGAGTAGGAACATACAAAACAGGTGGAGTCATGAAACGAAGACCAAAAAACAGGACAAAACCTGTTACAAACAATGTTATGACCTTATTCAAAATTGCTTGAATAGAGAGAACTGCCACGCTCCCAGTGTCAGAGGTCATTGGGGTGTGGGAAAAGCATGTATTTACTGTATAATACGAAGCTTGGGTAACAATGTGTTGGCAGTGCTGCAAAAGTCAAACAAACAACAGAGAGAAGATAGAGAGGAAAGAGAGAGAGTTAAGAAGGATGTAGAGAGAGGAGGGAGGGGTGGGATAGGGTGGAGACACGACGCGGAGGGTGGCACCTTCGCCCACCATGTAACTTGGAATACAGGCCCACATTAGATGGAAATATTCAGATGGTGATATGTCATTAATGGGTCCCAAATTGTGTGGATTGTATCTTGGGTATTAGTGAGATTGCTTGTCAGTTGTTAATTCACAAAAATGCCTTCAATTTGGGGTTTGGCTGCAGATATGTAGTTAAATTGTGTTTTCCAACTCCCCAGCAGTGGTTAATTTAGAGGCTAATAAAACAAAATGCAGGAGCTTGAATTTGTTTTTAGTGACACCTTGAGGTTTGAAATGTAACAGTGGTCTCTGGGAAGATGAACTCCGACTAGTGTGTATAGAAGAGAAAAAACTTTGGACCAAAAGCGACCCAACATTGGGCACCTCTGGTAACCTGACATCCTCCATATCACAGACCCAAATGTTCAGGGAACATATGAGCCAGCTTGGAGTGTACTAAATACCACCTAGTGAGTACCTTGTAAACCGATTCAAGAGTGGAAATGTTAACAGTGTAAGTGGTGACTACAGAGCATACAGCTTACCAGTCTTATTCCGATTTGTGGGCCCTCAAGTCCTCTTCCCACCTTGTTATGTAAGTATGTATGGAGGGGGAAAGCAGTTGGTTAAGTAGAGAATAAACTTTAGTGATGCGTTTAGATGCCAGGGGGGTGTAGCGGCATGTGTGTTCGAAGATGGTTAGTGTAGTAAGCAGGTCTTTGTCCCGAAAAAGTGACATAGTTCAATGCCTGAGCTGGCAAAAACAGTTCCAAGGGGAAGCCTTAAATTGAACCACCCAGGACAAGACAGACCCTCGTTCCTTGAGAGAATTAATTGTGGTGAATTTATATGTGGTTCACCAAAAGAAGGGGATGGGGATTCTAAACCTGGTAAAAAATGGAGATTGCCTATGACAGGGAGTAAGGGAAGTTGCAGGGAAAGTAACTTACTTATTTCAAGGCGTCCCAGACTCTTAAAGTATGTCTCAAAGGGTTAAGCGAAGGTGAACGGGAGTTAGAGGGAGTCCATGGTAGTGATTTTATGTTTGGGGGGTTATATAGTGTGCTTCCAGTTCAACCCACAGAGGGATCTCACTGCCTGCATATAGGGCCACTAGTGGTGTAATTTGAGTGGCTTGAAAATATTTTAGGAAGTTGGGTACATCACCTAGGCCCCCTGTCCTCTGTGTACAAACATAGTGCATTTGAGAATTCTGGGCTTATGGTTCTGCCAGATAAAGGACATAGTGTGATTTTGAAGAGATATAATGACGAAAGAAGAAACTGGATATGGGAGGGTATGGAAGAAGTATAGCAGTTTTGGTAAGATTATAATTATAATGGAATTGATATGCCCCATCCAGGAGAGGGGGTGTCAGGACTAGGAAGATATTAAAGTTTTAAGGCTACGAATGGCAGAGGTACAATTGGCCGAGTATATGTCAGAGTAATTAGGGATTAGTCGTATACCTAGATATTCCAGACTTTTATCGCTCCAAGAAAATTTAAAGGAGGACTGGAAGGTCACGAGGGTAGTTGATGCCGCTTGGCAGCAAAAGACTCAAATACATTGTTGGTACAAGGTCCTTTAGTACCCACAGTAAAATTGTCAACGTGTGCCCTTCCTGTCCATTCCATGGGCTGTGGACTAATTCAGTTCACTTTTTGCACTCTCTCCTGCTAAAGTACTCAAGTCAGACACCTCTTCTGCCCACCCGTGGCCCTGTCTGTGCTCCTCTTCTTTCTTATTCCTCAGTTTCTATCCCCTCCATACCCTGAGAGGGAAGTATGACAAGGGCTTTAGGAGTTAATGTCAATGTAAGGTGTCTGTTCTACTGCAGCTGGAGTGCAGGAAAACTATTTCCCCTAATCACCCCCATGCCCATGTGTTTCAGTGTCAACTTGGCAAAACAGCTGATTTTAGGCTCCATGTGCACTAGCATTTTTTCTTTTTAGTTAAAAAAACACTGGATAAAAAACGCTGGTAATAGCATTTTAGTAGCATTCAGAAGCATTTAGGAGCGTTTAAGAGCGTTAGTGTTTTATTAGAGTTTTACAGTACATGTTGAGGAAAATAAAAAGCTATAAAAAAGTTGTTAGGAGCATTTTAGTAGCGTTTTAGTAGGCTTCTGCAGCGTTTAGGGTTTTTTTTTCTGTTGAAAAAACACTCCAAAAAACTCTACAATAACAATTTTCTTTTCTGCTCCTAGATGCTGAAGCTCAAAAAATGCTAATAGCCTAAAGTAGCATGCATGAAAACATAGGATAACACTATTTAGCTTCTAAGAGCAGAAAGAAAAATGCTAATAACAGCTTCTAAGAGCTTAAAAAAATGCTAGTGTGCATGGAGCCTTACAGCTGCTCCTATTCCAACTGGTGGAGTCGGACCCCTCCTACATGGTTTTTTGGCCTGGGCTTCGCCCCAGTGGCAGGTGCCCAGCTGCAGCTTTTATGTCCAGAAGGCTATGCGTGCCTTCCACCAACATGTGCAAGGTAATATCTCAGTCTCATTGGACCACATGGTCAGTAGCAGGGCCCACATGGCCACAGACACATGGTCTAGGAATGTTACATCTCATTCACCATCCACTGGGAAAATTGGTTGGTGGTGAGAAGAATGCAGGATGGGGCACAGTGTTGAAGCTGGTCTTTTCCTGCACCATGATGATGGTGACTCCTCAGAACCACTATTCCCCCCCAACCCCCAGCACCCTAGAAAAAATGCTGTCATGGTTTTCTATTTCCGGAAGCTCTTCAGGGACATGCATTTAAGCAGGTTGAAATGCTGGTTAGTGAGACAGCTGCTGTCCCAGCTGGATAGAAAACAGTTAACCTGGCTTCCTGCACTTTTTGCTGAGCTCTGCATATCTCCCTATGCTGTAAATAAAAGAGGGGAGGGCTTTGCCGAGACACACAATCTGCTGCATGGGAAGGAAAGAAAGAAAGACACAGACAAGCCTCACTACGTAATCTCCAGCTGCTTACAGAGAAGAGAGAAGGCGGAGCAGTTTCACCTCGGAGAACAAGCTTGCCTGCTGTCACATCCATCATGTAGGGGTATTGCTGGGACCTGAAGACACCAATTGCTGGATACTGCCAAGATGGACAAAACCAAGCATGGATTCTTGCCTGTGCAGGTATGCTGGGGCAGAGAGATTTCAGTGTAGCTTTTGAAACTTGCTTTGCCTGGTCTGAAGTTACTTAAGGGGTGTATGCAAGTAGCCACACCACACAGAATTTACAGTGTGGGTCAGTAAAGCACATTGGGGTATGAAGACAGAACTGCAGGAGTAACACGGTGCAGAGTAAAGCAAGTGGTTATCAAGAGTAGCGAAGGTTTACCAAGCAGTCTATGACAGGTAGGACAGCCTCTTGTGGCAAGGGAGTTGTCAGCACTTCCCCTGTAAGCAGTCCATCTCCCATAGCAACAGGAGCAGATCAGCACCGCAGGGGTTCCTGGCCTGTGCATGAGTACAGAAAAGAAAGAACACGCATGGGGTCCACACTAGGTGCTCTGCAGAACTCCATTTTGTTACTGGGTGTGAAGTAGCAGAGATACACTGGACAGGTGGAGAGGGATAGGATGATGAGAGAGTTAACTGGAGAACAGTTGTACAAAAGTACACAGTGTACAGCCACCATCTCTAAAGTTGGAGGTCCACCTTAAGGTTGAGTTATCCTTGAAAGCGACCCCTGCCTTGTCCTGGGGCATTGACACAGTAAAGGTAACCTATGTGTAAGGCGAGTGACCCTGTTCAGGGTGCCTAGCCCGGAAAAAAATCACACCAGGGTAGGCCTCCCATGTGACCCACACTTGGCACCCAATGAGTAGGGGAACATGGAAAGAGTCACCAGCCAGCACTACATGCAAGTTGAGAGTTGGGTGACCTCACTCCAGCTTTTGCCAGGCCAAGTTGTGTGTGACAATGACACCAACCAACTTTCCTTTGGTAGGGAAAGTTCACATACATGCCATGTCTAGCATACAGTTGTCCTTAAAAGTTTGCATACCTTTGGAGAATTGGTAATATACAGTATGTACTATTTTTAAAGACAAAACACATTTATTTCTTATGAGATTCATTTTCAACTGTAGGTCATGACAGAATAGCCCAATCAAAAAACAAAACATAGCAACATGCGAAGTCTTTGGTCATCTTGCATGAACCACATGTTTGAGATCTTCCCAGGGTGGTTCAATGATATTAAGGTCAGGAGACTGTGATGGCCGCTCCAGAATCTTCATTTTTTTGCTGTAATCACTGGAGGGTCAACTTGGCCTTGTGCTTAGGATCATTGTTGTGCTGGAAATTCTAAGAGCGTCCAATGTGCCACTTTTGTGCAGAAGAATGCACATTGTCTGCCAATATTTTCTGAGAACATGCTGCATTCATCTTGCCATTAATTTTCACAAGATTCCCCATGCCTTTAAAGCTCACATACCCCCAAAACATCACACACCACCATGATTCACAGAGGAGATAGAATTCTTGTCACTATATGCCTTGTTGATCCCTCTCCAAACATAGCGTTTATGGCTGTGACCATAGAGTTCTATTTTGGTCTTGTCACTCCAGATTACAGTGTGCCAGAAGCTGTGAGGCGTGTCAAGGTGTTGTCAGGCATATTGTAACCAGGCTTTATTGTGGCATTGGCCCAGTAAAGGCTTTTTCTGGCAACTCAATCATGCAGCTCATTTTTGTTAAAGTATCGTGGTATTGTGCTCCTTGAAACAACCGCACTGTCTTTTTCCAGAGCAGCCTGTATTTATCCTGAGGTTACCTATGGGTTCTTCTTTGTATCCTGAACAATTCTTCTGGCAACTGTGGCTGCAATCTTTTTTGGTTACCTGACCTCGGCTTGGTATCAAGAGATCCTTGAATTTTTCACTTCTTAATAGTGAATGCACAGTACTGACTAGCATATTCCATTGGATATCTTTTTAAATCCTTTTGCATATTTATAAAGTTCCATTGCCTTGTTACACAGGTCTTTTGACAGTTCTTTTCTGCTCCCCATGGCTCAGTATCTAGCCTGCTCAGTGCATCCATGTGAGAACGATCAAACTCATGGACTATTTATACACAGACACTAATTGCAATTTAAAAAGCCACAGATGTGAGAAATCAACCAATAATTGCCATATAACCTGTGTGTTTCATCCTGGGTCTGTACAAAGGCCAAACGTTATGGGGTATGATAATAAATGGCTTAATATCATCACTGTCCTTAAATAAAAGACAATTTTTTGGCATGATCAGTCATATTTTCAATATCAATGCCAAAATTTCACGATTTCTTCCAGGGAATTTAAGCTTTTGAGCACAGCTGTATATCATGAACCTTGCTCGGTAACCCACCTTTTAAGATGTTATGCAGCAGGGCAGAAGAATATGCAGCCACTTTAGGTGTTTGATCACGACAGTTCATACGAAATTATCTGAAGGGTCAAGCATGTACATTTTTCTCGTAAAATAATAGAACCAATGATTTGTGTTTAATCAGTACTGTATTCATCTGTAAAAAAATCGAGTGAACAAGTATGCGCATGCTTGGAAATGAAAGAATACATTACAATATAATACATTACATCATCGCAGGAAGTTGTAATCTGTTTTACGAGCATTTTCATAACTAGTAACTTATTCGTTTTCAATTTTGTTCATTTAAAAAAACCTGATGATCATTCGTCCAATATTCTCATCAAGGCTTAATTTTTTCAGGAAAAAGGCAAGGTTTCCTCTAACTGAGATCAGTGTGATCCCCATACAGATTGGCCAGTAGAGAAATGAAGCTCTTTTTAGTTGTTACTGCTATCTGCTCATAAAATTCCCCCTGTGGGGATCAGTAAACAGTTCATGATTAACCATTTCCTCCTCTGTCTTCATATGCAGAGCTTGGCGGTTAAAGTTCTCTATTGCATCTTTTTCTTTCACATTGCAGATCCTTTCATTCATTCATTCATTCATTCTGTCCTTTTAAAAACAGGTGGGATTTGAGCACTTTACATGCTAACTAACTGTTCCATTCACATTCAACCTACTACACACACTCTAACCTAACTCCTAGTTCTAGCAGATGGAAAGTAAACATTTTGTGTAAGTGTACTCTACAATATATGTAGCCCTTATTTGGGTGGAGTTATGAGCAATGACCCTCCCCAAATCTTGCACACAGGCGCACTGCTTTCAGAAAACATCCCTTATAAATTCCTAGGTACTCACAATGGATGCTCCTGGTTCAAGTATTTCTTGTAACTATCAGCCAATTTCTGACTTGTTCAGTGGGTGATAGGTTTCTTTGCCAAACATTGATTTTCTTCTGCTTGTGAATAACACTCAATTCTTCATATTGAAATGATGAAAGAGTCACAAAACTGGTTGAGTGTTTCTTTCATTGATGGAAGATCCCAGCGCTTTAGTGACTTGTTGACAACGGAGAGGTAGTCCCCTGTTTTTAATCTTATGAAGACAAATGCTAATATCTAGCTAAAGTAGCATTCCAGACAAAACAACATATGGTTTGAGTAATTTGTCAAAGCATCAGAACTTCTGCAAGCTTTTAACTACTGCCCCTTTCTCAACAGCAGAGATTACCTACCACTTCCTATCTGGAGACACAAGAAGAGGAAAGGAAATCTCTCCAGCATAGGCAGCACTAAAAACCTAACAAATATTCTAAAGGTCTATTCCTATCTTCTCGTTGTGGTAGTGTGTGGTAATACGCACATTATACCACAGTGTATTGCAGTGTACAAGTCATGTTGCATTGCAGTCTAATTAATTTTGAATGACACCCTAATTCACTATTACAGCATCAGGCAATGCACCTGCACTGCAGAGCACAACACATACGCCTGTGAAGAGGTGCAGTGTGGTGCGGCAGTAGTGAACACATATGTACTAAAGCTGAAGAGTGCAAAATTAGGTTCACTTCTGCATAGGAACCAATCAGCTTCCAGGTTTTATTGCCAATGCTTAATTGAACAAGCTGAGGTTAGAAAGCTGACTGGTTTCTATACAGAAGTAAGTCTAATTTTGCACTCTCCAACTTTAGTAAATAAACCTCATAGAGTCCTCATAGAGTTGCGGTAAACTTGAAATTTTTATTAAGCAGAATGTCAATGGCATAAATACCCTAGCTGGAGGGCACCACTTAGGGAACAAATTACAGTTCATTGCAGTTCAAAGATGTGGTTGAGGAGAGATGGCGACAACATCTGTATCAGAGGTGGGAATGTGGCCTGGCCTGTCCGGCCCCAAACGGGATGGCTTCTTTCTGAATAGCAAGTCCCTAGTCTGTCCCTTTTCGCCTGGAACCTTTCCCTACCACTAAGTACTTTCCCTAGCACGTGGGTTCTCTCTCCCTGCACTAGTCACTCGCAGAAATGCATGCCAAAACCCAGGGGCAGGGACTTATATAAACCCTGCTGACCCAAGATGGCCACCATGGGTCACATGGCTGCAGTGTAGCCAACCGGAACACTAATCCATTGACCTAGGAAACAATAGAAAAGCCATGTTTCCCTTGACTTTCTCTCCAGGCTGTGGTGCCACTCAGATTGAGCACCACCCACAGTGGAGAAAACAGACTGCACCTGTCTACATTCCCCACTCTTTAACAGATGCTATCTTAATCATTGTAACACAATAAAATGGCAACAAAAGTGCAATAAAACAGGTTCAGGATGGAACCAACAAATACAGATAAACAACAAAATCAGAGTATCTTGCAGGTAGTTGCCCACAATTAGGCCGCACAGGGCGACGGTTGTCTTGACTTGGCAAAGGTTCATCTTCAAGTATTGCCACAGGTGGCAAAGAATCGTCCGCCTCTTGGAGCACACACCATCCAATACACAAGCTCTGCATGTTTTGATGCAGTTGTTTCTTTATGGTGTTGGGCCTTCAGAGGCTAGGTCATAGACAGGGATAGGTGGGAAAGGTTTCCCCATCACCTGGTACGGGGTGCGCTCCCATTTAGGCTCCAGCTTACCACCTTGGGTGCATTTCATGTTTTTCACAAACACTTGGTTCAGATGTTTGACATGGTCCTTAAATGTCTTGGAAAATATGATGTCAATGAGATAGATTAGCACAGTCTCAAAGTTGAAATCTCCAAGATATCTTTTAATTAAGCATTTGAAGGTACTGGGGGCATTGCTGAGGCCAAAGGGCATCTGATTAAACTGAAACAGTTCTCTCGGTCCTGGTCCCAGATCGGGACTTACCAGTATCTGCTAGCCAGATCTAGGGTTGAGAAGAACTTTGCTGGTCCTAATGCCATTATGGACTCTTTCACCTGAGGCAATGGATAGGCATCCCTGTGGGTATAGGTATTGAGCTCACGATAGTCTACATAGAACCGCATGTCACTGTCTTTCTTGCATACCAGGATGATGGGGGCGGTTCAAGGACTGTGACTCTTCTGAATCACCCCACCTTGCAACATATTATACAGCAAGTACTGTCCTGGCACAGATCTGGGGAAATATGGTGGTACCGCTCTATGATGGGCAGAGTATCACCTGTGTTAATTAGATGGTCAATATGTCTTAGGTGAACCTGTAATCCTATGGAGTAGTGGCAAACACTAGGAGATGTTTCTCCAACAGTTGGTGGAGCAGTCTCTGTTGTGGTAGGGGAAAGCCTTTAAAAGGGATGTCCAGATAACCTAGTAGTGACTTGTATTGGGCCTTGTCCCAGGACACCATAGCTGCCTGTAGGGGGGCACACACAGTTTCCACCCCCAGTTGGGGCTTGATGATGCAGTGGTGAGAAACAGCATATAGCTCAGCAACAATGGGTGTCTGGGCAGTGCAATGGGAGCTGTGCCCAGGCTGTGAGTTGCACTGAGACTCGTCCCCAGTGGACCTTGGACATGGTTTGGCACACCAGTCATTCCCCAGATGTCACTGTGCCTTTGCAGGTTTCAGCCATAACTGTGACTCCCTGTAGTGTTTGGTTGGGAGGGGGACAAACTACCTCCATTAGGGGTGCTAACAGTAGCTTCTGTTTAGCAGGCATACATAACCACCCCCACTTGTTCCAGCTGTTTCTGTGCTGCCTTTCCTTGAGCTTCAAAGACCTGAAGTACTCTAAACCACACTGCTTACAAGCCAGAGCTATGGGTCCACTGGCCATCCTGAGCTAATTCTTCCAGTGCAGTTTGCAGGGCTGACAGTGGTGAGGGTGCCAGGGCCTCCTCCTAGAGGTATAGAAGTTCATACTTTTTGATCCCTGCAACAGTTACATCTGTCTCTTCTTGTTCTCGAGCAACCTTGTTTACCACCACATCTTGGAAGGTTGTTGTAGGTTGTGCTTTAAACTTCTAATGTAGTGCTCTCTGGACTGGGTCATGCTTTAGGCCTACTATAAATTGATCTTTCAGTATGTGGTCATAGTCAGCTATGTCAGCACAGTCACGCACTATTTCTCTAGATGTCTCCAGAGGTTCTGCATATCCACCACATAATAGGTAATATTCTCATCCTCCTGCTGTTTCCTGAGGAAGAATCTCTGCCTCAGCTCTGGTAGCCGTATAAAAGAGGCCGAAGAGGCCCTCCAATGTGTGCCACAATCTCTTCCACAATGGCCCTTACCAATTCAGACAGTGTATTCATTGCTTTTGGGGCATCATCCTCTAAAGCGTTAATAGCCAACTCCACCACTAGCCGGACCGGAACCTAGTACAGGTGAACAGCACTCTCCAGCCTCTCTTCTCATTCTGCTAAGCTAAAGCCAAAGCTGACTGCAGCTAAGTTTGGGGAAGTGCAGCATGGTGCAACAGTAGTGAACACGCAGAGTCTGGTTGCAGTAAACTTGAAATTTGTATTAAGTAGAATGTCAATGGTATAAACACCCTGGCAGGAGGGCGCTGCTTAGGGAACAACTCACAGTTCAGTGCAGTTCAAAGATGTGTCTGAGAAGACAGCGTCTGTCTCAGAGGTAGGAATGTGGCCTGATCAGTCCGTTCCCAAGCGGGATGGCTTCTTTCTGAATAGCAAGTCTCTAGTCTGTCTCTTCTCACATGGAACCTTTCCCTACTGCTAGGTACTTTTCCTAGCAAGCGGGGTCTCTCTTCCTAGACTAGCCACTCACAGAAATGCATGCCAAAACCAGGGGGAAGGGACTGATAGAGACCCTGATGACCCAAGATGGCCTCCAAGGGTTACGTGACTGCAGCATAGCCAACCGGAATGCTGCTCCATTGACCGAGGATACCATAGAGAAACCATATTTCCCTTGATTTCCTCTCCAGGCTGTGGTATCACTCAGATTGAGCGCCACCAACAGTAGAGAAAACAGACTGCACCTGCCTATACTGCACTGCATTTAAGAAAAGGGTCAGTTCCATTTTTCAGTGTGTTAAGGTGTGCTGTCAGCCTATTTAAGTGGGTCTTACTGAGGGATAGCATAATGTATTAACCTGCGTGCATGATCCATGCTCAAAATGACACTGCCAGGTTCAGTCCTATCATGTCCAAAAGGCATGTTTACTGACGTTTTTTACATAAAGTTGAAAGTGTAGGGCTCTGGTACTGGGCCTAAATCATGACTCTTCATGTCTTGTGCAAACGCTTTGGGGCCAATTCACACACATTCATGGGTATTGCATTAGATTGCACATTAACGTCTACTCTAGATGCTCAGGCTACAAATATCAGAGTACAAAAAGAGAGGTGAATGAACGAAAGAAATGGCTTGGGCCCCTAACCTCATACACCTGGGGATGGTTGTACCTTCTGCATTCCCTGTAGTTACATGCTTGAATGATTCTCCCAAGCAGCTGAATTTGTGGTATTTTACAAAGCATAATAAGCATTGTTTACAACAATATATATTAGTTAAACTAGATAGATAAATACAGATTTATCTTTTCAGAAGCCTATCTAATTTACACCTGTGCTTTCATAGATAGGGTTTACCAGATTACGGTGTTAAATGAAGTTCTGCAAAGCAATTCTCTTTCTACATATTACATTTCAATGCAGAAAAAACATGACCCCTTTTTTATTGTAACTTACCAGGAACCAATCTGTAGACTCCTATTTCACTGTATCTATAGTCATACAAACTGACTGAATGATGAATTGACAGGGTGTACCAGTTATGAGAACAAGCGCTTGTGCCAGTGAAAAAAATGCCATGGTATTCTGAAAAGCTTTGCTGTGAAGTCAAATAGGTGTATTATTCCCTACATAACATTGTTGGATATGTGCAATATATAAGTATTTATCTAATAAGGTAGTGATGTGAAAATCGTAGAAACTCACAGCATCTAAGCAGATTTTTTTCATCAGTTTGAATTTGAACCTACTAAACTGATAACAAGTGAAATCTGATTGCTTGATATGACTTTCATACCCTGGAATAAAGGGAGTCTGACATTAGATATATTCTGTCATGTTAGATGCATGCATGCTAAGTAATACATATATGTTATTTTTACAGGCATTTATAACTATTCCGAGAGATTACAGTATTCCCTTGTGCAATGGGGTTTATTTCCTAAAACTGGAGAGTGCAAAATCTGGTGTAGCTGTGCATAGAAACCAATCAGCTTCTAGGTTTAATTTTCAAAGCTTAACTGAACAAGCTGAAGTTAGAAGCTGATTGGTCACCATGCACAGCTGCACCAGATTCTGAGTGCCCCAGTTTTAGTTAATCTACCCCAAAGTCTTCATGTAGTTTTTTCTCATCAGCAGTATGATGGTATCTTTGCTCAGGCAGGGACAGCATCTACTTCTTGTGCGGAGATGACACAGTCCTGGTCCTGAATCCTGATAACTTATACAGTTTTTGGCTGTGTTCACAAATGGCTCGCACAGATCAGCCCTTGTTGCTGCACGATTCATAAAGTTACAAAGTTACAGTCTGATCACTGGGAGGAGAGGAGACTGCAGAAATGTTTCATCCTAGCTGCAGAAGACTGGTGTGATCATCTCATCCTAGGCAGTCACTTTCCTGTAGCTTATAGACTGATTTTAATATGAAAAGGTAGAGCTGTTTGAAAATAATGCTACACTTCCTGTGTATTGTGATGTCATGAATGTGTAACACCCTGCTATTATTCAGACTGCAGTTTGTTAAAAGAGACACAAGGTGGCAGTGTCCTGCAACTCAGTGGCACACACACTGGTGAAAATCTTTATGGACTTGGCAGGCAAACCGCAGGACTTTGCTGTGAGACAGCGGATTAAAAGACTACACTTCCCAGAGGAGCTGGTGTGTGGGTGGAGGCAGATATATGCAGAAGCCTGGAAATGAAGTGAGCTGGGGAAGTTGGAAGGAGGGTATAAGCAGAAGGCTGTGTGGAATGCTGGAGGATGGGAACCAGGCCTAAAAGTGAGAGAGTGGAGGAAATGGGAGGAATCACTGACCGCCGACAAGTCTGGAAGACCACCTTGTTGGCTGTTTCAAGTGCTGCTGTCAGAAGGGATCTTGGAAGAAGGAACCGCAGGACCATTGGCAGCCTCCATCTACAGAAAGACTACCAGTTACATTAAATTCCTTAGCGGTTTTCCCGAGTGTAGCTCGGGGTAAAATGTCTATACCAAAAGCGGTAACCCAAAGCTACACTCGGGCTTACCATGCGGCGCTGCATAGGGAGTCCCTGCAGCACTTACCTTGTCCTTGGCTCCCGCGATGTGTCCCCTGCAGCGTCCCCGGCCATCTCCTCTGGCTGATGCCGGCATCCGCCTCCTGTGTTCCGGTCCCTGTGACGTCGGGACGTACGGGCGCCACCGGCGGCGGGAAATTTGAAAATTTAAAAAAAATGTAATTTTTTTCAAAACGATTTTACATAGTAAAACATTGCTGTTTCAACCCATTTCACATACATTTTGTCCCTAGTGCTTTGTCCTGTCCCCTGTCTGCATTTTGATTGTTCTTTCTGCCTGGAAACTTAGAAAAGTCCATGGCGCCCAAAAAGCATCCCTTTAGGTCAAAATCGGGTTTAGATCAGCTAGAGAACAGCGATAGTAAATCAGAACCACTTGCAGAATTGAGTGATGATTCGTGGAGAAATTCGTCATCAGACACTGAAAACAATTTTGCGACTTTGCTCAGCGATGTGCGAACTATATTTCAAATTTCAGTGTTTTTGGTTTGATTATATTATTGAATTAAATGTATGATTTAGAATCTTGTTCAGACAGATTTCAGTGAGTTATTCCTAAAAATTACAGCCTACAATAAAAAAACTACATATTTCCATGCAAAATAATGGTACCGCTTTCAGCACCAAAAATATGAAATAATCATACCGCTAGGGAGGTTAATGATGCCACAGATTGGGTGAGAGATTCCCATTCTCAAGCCATTTGAATTATCACTGACATTGTTCAAGCCAGTCATTCTCTACTTAGTTACTGACATTGTTCACAAGTTGCACATATTGAGACCTAGTTCACCCGGCCTATTAGCAAACACACCTACAGAATAACCCAGTCACAGGGGCCTACTGCATTGTCCACCCTCTACAGGCCAAGCCATATCACTGCTCCTTCTGCAGTTGGCTCTCATTCATCAAGGGATACCTTTCTTTGTTGCCATTTGCTATTGTGGCCTAAAGAGGACTTGGCCCTTACCACCAGTTGCTTCTGCCCATCCCTTAAAATGTGCATCTGCTTTATGTTGCTTTACTGTGCTTTAACTTAAATTCAATTACATTTTTAAAAAATGTTGATGTGGGGTTTCTCTCATAATCCATACCAAACTGAAGGGTCCCATATGGATTTGGTCTGGGGCAGGACCCCATACCATTTGTTTTTTAAATTTTGGCGTGGGTCCCCCTAAAATCCAAACCAGACCCAAAGGGCCTGGTATGGATTGGGGTTGGACCACCATGCTGGTTTTTTAATCAAATTTTAATTATGGCAATTATATTCTTTACAGTCAGCTGTGAACCCTGCTGACAGCTTGCTGGCCTGCTCCTTAAAACTAGCTAAACTGCTAAAAGCCAGTAAAACACCAGTGCACAAAAGGGAAAAATACTGGGAAAAATGCTCATATTGAGTGTGTTTTATACAGCTTTTTTCCAGCAATTTTTTTTTGCTGCTAGTGTGCATGAAGCCTTAGTCTGCTACAGTACAAACATTTCCACTTTGGTGTCTACATATTACATTAAAATCAGTTTTGTTTTCAAAATTGAAGTGAGGGTAAATATGATCAGACAGCAATAAAAACCTGACAGAGGCTGTACCCCCGTCATCCTATCATATTGCTACCTAAAGGAATGTATCCCCCTTACTGGGATTTAATATTTTCAATTTACTCTAAAAACAATATTAGCAAAAATGTAGCCTGCACCACTAGAGCTTAAAATTAATTTGTGGCCAGATAATTACTAGAGACTTATTATATTCTATCATTGACATGCTTAGACGTTTACATTGATTTATCATTTTATTTGGTGGCTTTGTTTATATTATAAGAGTAGCACAATCATGCTAAACTATATATTTTCAACCTTAGTATTTAGAGAGCAATAAATGTTCAATTTTGGGGACTTATAACAAAATAAATAAATAAATAAATATATATATATATATATATATATATATATATACTTTTCAATGAAGGTGCATCTTGAAAAATGTATATCTTGTTTAAATAATCACTTTCTTTTAAACTGAAAACTTACTAGGTAAATAAAACCAAAGCTATTATAGGGATGTAATACTAGTCTGAAGCCGTCTAGTATCAACTTAAGTTCATGTTAAGTGCATATTTCCCTTTGTATGAATTAAACGAAAGACTTCCAAATAAGCAAACAGTGGGACGGACCCACAAGTGTATATATTACAATGAAAAACAGGTATGCTGAGACGGGTGTGAATATTTGATAGAAAGGAAATAGTGCATAGAAACCAGTTTGTAACCAGGTCTAATAGTCTAATAGTCCATGTTAGACTGCAAGTAGCTGCCAGAAATGTGGGATCTCTGTAAGCTTGTATTACTCTTTTTGGGATGTATCATATTTATCAAATATCTAAAAGTCATATGGGCAGCAAGAAACCTTCCTCCTGGGCCCATCCCTTTACCCTTTATTGGAAATTTGTGGGCACTGAACTTCCAGCTGCTACCAGAGACACTTAGACAGGTATGTGCCAGTACTGAATAAATCTATAGGAGGTAAACAAAAAATTCATATTAAGTGTGAGTTTAATTAAACTCTACAGTTGCAGGTTAGAGGTAAAAAGATTGCTTTTAGATTTAAAAAAATGTATTTTTTCATATTGCACTATGTTTAATGCATATAAATATGACATTTGGTTCTATCTGAAAGTGTGTGTAGATCCATTTCTAAGTATACTATGATATTCCTAATGCATCATGCTGTTCAATCTGTATTTCTGTAACAGCCCACATTTTAGCTACTTTTGACTTTGAGACTTTATGTTACTCAACTGATCTCCTTTTGCTATAAAATGTGAGTATCCATCCACATGTGGAACACTCTATGAACATGTGGAACACTCTAAAGAACACTCAATGAAACGTGTTGCTTTGTTTTGCGAGGAGTAGAACGCAATGGGGTTGATTTACTAAAACTGGAGAGTGCAAAATCTGGTGCAAATGTGCATGGTAGCCATTCAGCTTTTAACTTCAGGTTGTCCAATTAAGCTTTGACAAAAAAAAAACTGAAAGCTGATTGGTTTCTATGCAGAGCAGCACCAGACTTTGCACTCTCCAGTTTTAGTAAATCAACCTCAATATGATCCTTCACTGCTGGCTGTAAAGCAGTCCAAGACCCCTACAGCATTTCATTATCCCATGCAGAGTGGTGACTTGCACTAGCTTTTCACATAAGCTACCTGTTGTCACTGCCAGTGCTTCTGCTGGGTTATCCATAACAACATATAAAATATGTAGCTCAGCTGAAAGGTCATGCTTTTTGCATATCTCAGCCATGCTTGAGATGAGATACCCCAATGAGGTCCTGACAAATGGTGAGTTCAAGCAAGGCATAAAACCACACTGCAGCCCAGCCAAAAAGGAGAGATCAATTTTCTATATAGACTTAGCAATTGGAATGATTTATATGATGAGGCTTACCATCAAAGTGCCCTTAACATTTAACAATTATCTTTTGCACAAGTTGTCTGGTTAGGTAAATTTGTATATTTACCAGAATATTTATCTTTTGAAAAGCCATAAATCTATGCATGTGAAAATGGAGCCCTAGTGTGTTTTAGTTCATGTGCTTCCCTAATGTTGTGCCACTGCATGAACATCCACAAAGAGAAAAACATATGTAGCACTACCCCTTTAGGAGTTGCTAAAGTTTCGGTCCACCGATAGACCTGTACAGCCAGGCAACATGTATTTCCTTCAGACTTGCATCAGTCCTTGAGCTTTGTTTTGAAGTTTTATTAGGGAAATTAGAACTTGTATGGGGTAAGGGGTGTATGGGATGCCCAATGGCCACAGAGGACAAACTTCTTAGCAACTATGTACAAGTCTTTACAGGAAAACTTCATCTGGAGAGCTAGCCAGCATCTCCAAACGTACCCCCCCAGACCCCAGAATTATCCTCTTTTCATCCAGCTGTACGGGGTAAATTCCTGGGCAGGGATCCAGTGCCTGTCACCGCAGTGTGAACAGTTCTGGACAAAAAGCTAATCCAGTTGCCCACTTTTTGGCCCAGGGGTGCAGGTCTACTCAGTCCTTCTCCTGTGTTGCCGGTGGGTCAGTGACTACTACAGAGGCCTTCTAGCTGGGCCGCTCCCTCCCTGCCTGGAGATGAGCCCTTCTGGGCCCTCTCCACAGGCTCCTGCATCTCTCCCTCTCTCACATCTTTCACCTGGCTTTCCCTCTCCTGCTGAGCAGGCTCAGTTACTCTTAAAAGTTGTCCTGCCCCCTTGCCAAGCCTCCTGTTGGGGATTGGCCAAGATCCTCTAAGAGTACAGACCAGCCACTCCTCAAAAACACCAATTGCTTCTAAACCAGGAGTCTCCAAACTTTTCAGCCCGAGGGCCACATTGTAGATTTTACAAATATTCACGGGCCGAAGAAAAAAAATATTTTTAAATGAATTAATAAAATTTAGATAAATGTGAATTTAATGTGAATCTTTTTTGTAATCAGCATAAAATGATTGAGAACAAAACAATAACCTTCCTGTTCTTTGACAAATTTAATGAGAATGGTGGAGCTGATTGTTTTGATTTCAAAATTTCACTGAAATGAGGCTTCCAGCTTGAGGAGGTAATTATTAAAATGGTCTTCAAATGATGATCCGATAAATTTAGTCGATATTTGGACTTGACATGCTTCATTTTTTAAAATGTTTGTTCACACAGGTATGTTGTACCGAAAACTGACACAAGTCTACGAGCAAATTGCTTCAAATATGGAAACTGTTCAGGCTGCAAAGATTTATAAAATTCGATCAAATTTCCTTCTTTATATTTGTCTTTCAGCATGTCATCTGATTGTAGGTCAATAATTTCCAATTGAAACTGACTTGGGAGTGTTTCAACAATGCAGTCAAATGGATTTTGAAACAGTTTTATTTCATCTGCTTTCCCATCTAGATCAGAAAAGCGCACCTGAAATTGTTTTTGTAAGTCCTGAATGATTTCAGTTGCAAATGAAGAAGGAAAACTGTTTCACTTTCCTCAATACATTTTTCACAACATGGGAAAAGAACCAAATTATGAACTTTCACTTGTCCTTCAAACAGCATCAGTTTTGCCCTGAATGACCTGAAATGCATAAATAGGTTCAAATCAAATTTCTTTAATGCAGTGCAGAAACATGGGCTGTGAGAATCCACCAACCTCACAAACTTTTGTGATTTGTCCAACAAAACCTTTCTTTGCCCCAGACATGTTTTTTCCTCCATCAATTGTCACACATTGCAGTTTATTCCACTCCAGGTTATATTCTGTCACAGTTTTTTGCAGTTCTTTGAAGATGTCTTCTACAGTTACTGTGCTGTGCATACTATACATTGATGACAATTCTTGTGTGACATTAAATTCACTGTCAACACCACCAATGAACACTAAAGGTTGTGATGTATCACACACATCAGTTGATTCATCAAGTGCAAGGGAATGTGAAGGAAGACCGAGGGCTGGGCCCACAGATTCAGAGGGTACACGGTGCCACAGACACAGACAGCGGTTCTTTTAAAACAATTACATTTACTGAACAGTTATAGTGATCATGTAGTTGAGCATACGTAAACAGAATGATAACAGCGCATAACCATACAGTAAGAATAATACTGTCTAACACTAACCCGGTACTTGCGGACTTTTCCCCAATGTCCAGAAAGCAGCCTGGCTGCGCCGGAATGTTCCTGAGCAAGATATAACGTTGGGGTGCACCCGAAGTATTGCGCAATACTATTTGTAATCCAAAGGAAAGTGGAGTGTGTCTCTTGTAACTTTCTGGTATATCCAAAATGTCATTGACCATGTGTGGTGCGATGTGCTGCGGCAAAGCCGCACTTAGAGTTCCCTGGCAGGCTCTTGGTGCTTTTTCTTGATCCACTCCAGAACCGGACCATACAGTCACTTGTTTCCTGGTCTCATTGTGGTGAATCTTCCTTAGGTGCCGTCGCCAGGTTCCACTGTGAGCCGTAAATCCTCTTCCAGGCCCCACACAGATTCTCCAGACGTCCTCAGCATACATCAGCCAGACCCAGACTCCCTGTCACTTCCTCCTCAGCACAGGAACCCCTCCCCTTCCCAGAGGGTTTGTGATGCAGTAAGTAATTTCCTAATTGCAGCCTCAAACCTGTATTTACAGTTCACTATGACCCTTCTGAGGGTCCTACTCAACCCCTAAATTAGCATTCATTAAACTTTATAAGGTAAATAAGTATTGGTTCTGTCTTAGTAAACATCTCTGCAAACTTGATTCTCGTACTTTGCTGCCATCTACTGACCAAAGAGCATATTACAGGCACATTATAGTTTAACATTGGACATCAGTATTTATTCATGCGTCACACCCTTACAAATGCACCTGCTTATTTTTTGCTTTTTCTGCAATTTGATGAACTATATTGCTTCCTATATCCTCAATTCTATGAGCAACAGTATTTGGTGCAGGACTTATAGCTTTGAAAAGATTTGCGTTTTCTAGGCATAACTCTTCCACTGCTTCCATAAAATACTCCTTTATGAGATCTTCATCAGTGAATGGCTTTCCTCTTTTAGCCAATGCATAAGCTACTTTGTAACTGGCCCTGGTTAAAGCTTCATTTTCACTTTTCTTTTGTGTAAAAAGAGCTTTTTGGGAAAACAAATGGCGTTGCATCAATTGAAATTTTTCTGAACGCTGTGTTCCTGTGAATTTGGAATAACTTTGTTCATGTTTTGTCTCATAGTGCCGACGCAAATTGTACTCCTTCAAAACTGCAACAGTTTTTGTTGCATATGAGATGCAAGGCTTTATCGCCTGTTTGTACAAAAATTACTTTATACTCCATTGTTCATTAAACAGATGGCACTCGCTGTCCACTTTTCTTTTCTTTTTTCTTTCCATACTTTCCTGAAGAGATATCTGAACAAGGAAAGGATTTGAGATTTAACCCTTACATCAGAATCCACATATTATAAGAATGTCTAATCTGTAATTTGATGCCTTTTGGAGATTTTTCCATCTTTCCTTGGCTTCTTTATGCACATTAATACAAATTTTTTTTGGGCTGGGGTGCCCAAATTTTCGATCCCCACTGTATGTGTTTTTTTATTTCTAATAAAAAGCTGTTCAGAATTTTACTCCTACCCAGCTTCCAGTTCTTTCTACACAACCATGTCCCTATCAGAGCTTAGACTGGACATTGGTCATCAGTCCTTTAGGGTTATAAAGGAGCACAGGATCCAAAGGCAATCAGGTATACTGCTACCTACAAGAGGACTTGGATACTTGTAAACTAAAAAAAAAGTTTCCAGCCTGGTATAACCCCTCCTGCTCCCAGCATTCCTCAGTTTGGTAGAAAAGATATACTAGGAGTAAGATCACAAATAACATTTGGTGGGACCTGTGCCCGTTAATGAACTCCAAAAATGGATTCTACAGTACATAAAACGATCCTATTTAATTTCTAGCTCATTAAGGGACACAGGATTCAGAGATATTTGGAACATACAAAAGCAGTCCAACTGATGGGTGAGCAACAGTAACAGCTGGTGACTGCGTGCAGCAAAAAAGTTACCTGAAGGACTATGCTCAAAGTTGTCATAAAATGAGGCTTGAACATCCACCTGGTAAAATGTGTGAACAGGTGAAAGCCTTGAAGAGCTGGGAACAGTTTCTTGATGCTGAAAAGCCCAAGAGGCACTTGTACTATTGATGTGCACCTTGACAGGAAAGGACAGAAGTTATATGCTTATAAACTGGAAGACCATAAACATAAACAATGATCTTTCTTAGCCACTAAGAAATGGTAAATAAGAAGCTGACTCTCCTTTACAGGGAACATCAAAAATGACAAAATGAAAGTCAGTCTTTCTAACTGAATAATAACTGAGAAGTAAACCCAACCAATACAAAATACATCCAGGCAGTAAAAGGAAATTTCCTTCTGATGTATTGGAATTTGACAGATAGAGAAGAAAGAACAATTGGTTGAGGTGAAAAGCTGATACCATCTTAGGAAGGAAGGAGGCTCTAGGCCTCAACACCACCTTATACTTCTCCCCCGCATATCACACTAAATCTGGACTTCTCTAGATGGATAGTGTGTAATCTGGTTACCCTGGAGAATTTGTTGCACTAGCTTCCTTTCTGCTCATTTTCCTTTCTCCAACATCAATATGCTCTCCCAAGTTCTGAATTTTATAAATATCTTCTATACCTCTCAGATTTCTCCGAGAGCAGGGGTTTGAGGCTCCAACTTTAAGCAGTTATGTAGTTCAGTACCCAGGGATAAAGGTACTATCTCTACAATCTACAGATATCTTAGTGGGCTGGGTTTTCCTGCTAAATCTTCTATTAACTAGTTGGGAAGTTGAGATTGGTCAGGAGTTCTCTTCATAGGATTGGTTGGATATGCTCTCTTATATGCACAAATGCACACTCTCCATAGCAGGAGACGGTTGTTAAAGTTCATACGAAAATATTTTACCCCAACTAAGTTACATAAGACCTTTCCCCTGGTGGTGGAAGCCTGCTTTTGGGGCTGTCTGGATAGAGGAACGCATCTTTGCATATTTGGAGCTGTAAGGCACTTAGGCCACTTTGGCAACAGGCATCCACTAAGGTAGCTCAGATTGCTGGCATTCAATTGACACATTTACCAGAAGTGTCTCCGCCATGCCAAAGATTGGCTCATACTTTGAGTAGTGCTATCCACTGGGCTACAAAAATAGGTTTTGCTCCTGGAGGACGTCAGATGACAAAATGCATAGGGCAGAGTCTCGGAGGTGACGTCACCACGTATGGGTGAGCTGCCGATGTCAGATTGTGACCGGAGCAAACCTATTACAAACATTGTTTTATGTGATATATGCTTGTGTCGGCTGTGACACTTTTCAATGTGAGTGTATATAAAGCTTTTAACGCAATAAAATTCCTGAATGGATTTACACTATGTAGATTCCTCTTCCTTTCCTTTATGGTCCAATTTGAGTACATGAAGATCCAAATTAAGGAGTTGCAATAATCAGCCTGTGCCTCTGCAGATCGTTGCTCCCAGAGCCAAAGCGCTTTCAGCTGGTTTATAACTTTACCAGCATGGTGCTCTGGTGACTGTATTTAATTTGTTTGGTGGTGGATTTCACGTGGTGTTTGGTTATACAACCCAGAAGGTTTAATAAGAAGAATTTTGGAGGAATATATATATTTATTTTTCACAATGTATATTTATTGGCAATTTCTTTGAACATTTATTTTTGAATATTGATTTATTTACTTATAGAGTGATAGAGTCACTGTTTTTGCATGGGTTAAGATTTCGTTATTTGCACCAATATTAATGGAATTTTTTCTAGTTGCACTAAGAAGTATAACATGAGGATTGCTGTCTTAATTGACTAATTATCCTACAAAAACACCACCTTGTTCTTGGATAGGATCAGCAATAGTTCTTTACAGAACGAGACTGCCAATGCAGACACACACCTTGCCATCTCATCTGATGGCAGCAAGGAACACAACCTTGTGAATGAGAGTGGAATGGGGAATATCGCCTTTCAAAAGGAGATTTATGAAGTGCCACTAGAACCAAATCTAAACACTATGAAGTCAAAGGCTTTTGCTCAGGAGGAGCTACATAAGAGACACCCTATACTAAAGTCTTAACCAATAACTGGAAGGCTATTGGTAGTTTGGTGAAAGAGATGGATGGCACTCAACTGACCCCAGGAGTCAGGTATTTGGGATAGCCTTAGCTGCCGCTGTGGCCACGTTTTCTGATGCGTTTCACCCCACCTACCAGGGGCTTTATCACAGAGGCCATTGGTCTGAAATAATCTCAAAAATAGAAAGTGACTTGTAAAAATAGGTAATCTTTTCTCAATAAAGAAAAGATGTCCATCCTTCTAGGACACTAGCAAAATGTTTAGCTATGCTGAGAGTGGGAGAGGCTGAAAACTGTTTTTTTGCTTGCCAGTGTCTTCCTTTAGGCAGCAGTATAACCCAATTGTTCTCGGAATCCTGTGTCCCTTAATGAACGAGAAAGAAACTGCGCATATCTCTTCTCACCATGGCTCCTGAGCAGTAAATTTAATCTCCCGTCTAACTGAGGGACCTCACTGCAAGGGTGGAGTTTTAATTTTCCATAAGTTGAGCTTTAAAGTGATTGCAAACCAAACAAACATGTTACACGTACCAGCTTTGTGCAATTGTTTTGCACAGAGAAGCCTCGATCCTCCTCTTCTGGGGTCCCCCAGTGGCACTCCTGGCACCTCCTCCCTGCTGAATGCCCCCACAGGAATTTGCTTGCTATGGGGGCACTTGTGCAGGCTTTCTCCTGAGCCTCACTACCTGTGTCTATAGACACAGACAGTGGGGCTTGGCCCGGCACCCCACTTCCTCATGATAGGATTTGATTGACAGCAGCAGGAGCCAATGGCTCCTGCTGCTATCAATCTGCCCTGTGAGGAGGAAGAGAGCAGACAGAGCCACTTATGGGCAACTCGCCCATGCACCTGGGGCTTTTACTCTCTCTTCCTTCTTATACACTCAACGATGCCTTGGATCAGATGGGGCCACATTCATGCATTCATGTGAAGCCCAACATTAGGGCCATTGACGGATACAGCTTCTTTTTCTTTATCCATAACCAAACAAGGTTTTATAGCCCCACCTACAGGAGTAGGACACTAGACAGAACCCCCCTGGCACCTCCTATGGGCAGTCCTCTCTGAGCATAAAATCCCCTCACTGCTATAGGCCTACAGTCATTTCTGCCTAGTGTCTTCAGAAGTATGGACGCAATGTTTTTTGCTGGGACCTGTGGTCCCATTGCTTTTTTCCTTTTCTTTTTTCCCTGGAATGTTCTTATTTCCTGTGGAGATCTTCTATCAACAGTCGGGCTGGGCGATGGTCTGGATAATCTAGATCCAGTGGGAACCGCAGTCTGGCTAGCTCCATGCTTGGTTGGCTGCAACAATGCCCCATCCTGGACCAGGGTGGCCAGCGAGTTAAATGTGTCACAGGGACACATATGACCAGGTGCCTATAGTCTGTGCCACAGTATAGGGGCCTACAGCCCCCCCCCACTTTGGTGGAGAGGAGGATCTGTCATGGGAGTGTTACCCGCACGCTCTATGGATTAGTAAATAGATGCCCCCTCTCACTCCCCAGATGCGTGAGGGGCGTGGGTACTCCATGGGGTGGTCGGTCCCTATGAGGTTCTCCTGCCCCCACCAGGCTTGCTCTCCTCTATCATCCCCACCCCTGAGATGGTTGGGGCGTTTTGTAGCAGGGTGTGTATCCTGTTACCCTGGTTTCTCTGCATCATGGGGGGTTAGATGAGGGATACTATGTTGTTTTAGTGGCATGCTGCACTGTCTGGGATCTGTAGCCCAGATGCACTGTGTCCCCTGGCATGGTTAGCTATAGGTGCTTGTCCTCTTAAGACCCCATCTACCCTCTCAGGTTTAGTGATCTCCCAGAGGTATGGGGGCCATATGGGGCGGTACCGCTCTTACTCCCCCTTGGGATGCCTAGGGGATTGTTGTTGGGAGGCCTGGGGTTATTTGGCCCTTCTGCGGGTGCACCCACCATGCAGTTGGGCCCCCTGCCACTTTATGCCACGGTTTTGCATAGTGCTAGCCATGCAGCTCCGACCTCCATTTGCTCTGCCGGGGGCAGTGCTTTGGGGGCGGCACTTTGGGGGAGGCCCTGGCTTAGGTAGCGGTGGTCGCCATTTTCCTTTTGGGCATCCACCTCCCATGTAGTTCCCTCTGCCCAGCTCACTGCAGGGATGTCGGCAGGGGCGGAATCTAGTCTAGTGGGAATACCTACTGCCTGGAGGCTGACCTGGGTTAGTGGCTTGCCCCACCTTCCGCCATGCTGTTGTACATGGAGGTTAAGACGCCTGTTGGCGGTCATGTTGTGGACCATGCAACTACTTCCCTGGAGTGACCCCGGCTAGGATACGCCTTAGGGTGCTCTCAGATGGGGCCCCAGCTGGCAGTCTCTTTTGAGAGGCATCATTGAGTGGCCTCCATTGCAGGGCCATGGCCCCCTGTACAAGTCTTTTGTGAGAGGCCTCCCTTGCGGAGAATCTTCTGATGGTCTTCCTTACTGGGTTTCTACCAGTGGGCCCCTTTGCTGGGCCCCATCCAGTGGCCCTCTTTTGGGGGACCTCAGACAGCGGCCTTCTTTGCAGAGCCTCACCTTGGGGCCTTTTCTTGCGGGGCCTCACCTGGCAGGCTCTTTTGAGGGCCTCATTTTTGAGAGTCTTAGCGGGCTGCTTATGGGGCCTCAGTAGGCGCTGGGTGGCCCAGCCAGTGCCCACATGGGTAGAGTCTCATTCTGAGCCCATCGACATACTTTTCTTGGCATGCAGGCTGACCTCCACCTTGTTTACTAGATGGCTTGTCTCAGTTGCTAGTTCACGGCTCCTCCAATTCTGAAGTCGGGGGCCAGGGGTCTGTTGGGCCCCATAATTGCAGTTCTATTCCGCTAGGCTACATCCTTCCTTCCAGGCCCCCACGGCCAGGGGCATGCACTCCTGGATCCACGAGTCCACCATATCGTGGATAAGGTCCACCTTAGCACACAGGTTTGCCCTGCCCAATTTTAGGGTGGAGGTTGTCCTTGCTGGTTTTCGGGCCTGTGGATCTCCTCTGTTCTCTCCATGCCGGTCCGTGAACTGCTGCTGGCTGTCTACAAAATATTTTTTTATTTTTTTTCCCCCATTCTTGTCACTGGTGCAGGATCGACCTTGTCAGGTTTTTTCTTTGTCTTGATCCTTTGATGAGTATTTGTGTCGATGGCCAAGTCGAAGCGGTTCAGGGTTTTTTTGCTCCAGTCTGTTCCCAGTTCCCAAGATGGATGGGATTCACCTGATCCTGAACCTCAAGGACTTGCTTGCCTTTTTGCAGGTTCACAAGTCCCATATTGGGGTCCATTCTTTTGGTGATGGCCTCCCTTTGCCAGGGGGATTTTCCAGGTCTTATAGACATCAAGGACACCTCCCTGCACATTACTTTTTGAGGGACATCAGCATTTCCTACGCATGGCTATCACGCATTACCAAGTTGTAGCTCTGTCCTTTGGTCTGGTCTCCGCTCCCCAAGGTCTTGGTCCCAGTCCTGGTTTACCATGGTGGCGTATGTCGATCTTCAGAGAGGCAAGTGAGGTGCAGCAGCACTGCAGGCATCTCACACCCTGAGATTGGTGGAAAGGTTTGTTCCGGCTTTGTCTGCCTTATGTATTACGCAGTCACGAACTGGCAAGCAGATTATCTCGGCCGTCAGATGCTGGATCACGGCGAGTAATCTCTGCACCTGGAGGTGTTACATCAGCTCTGCTTTTGCTGAGGGACGCCAGATGTGGATCTTCTGTTGTCCCGTTTCAACCAGTAGATTCCAAAGCCAGTGGCGAGACTGTCAGAGCATCTGGCGGCTGTGACCAAGGCATTGGTGGTGCCGAGGGATCAGTACAATATCGTTTATGTCTTTCCGACCCTCTGCTTGATTCCTCATCTACTATGTGTCACGTACCTGACCGGAGGCTGTAATAGAGAGAGGGCTCCCCTTACGGCTAAGTGCAGTTCACCCCTGGAGGTGGAAACAGGAGGTGCAGTGCCCAAAGAAGCACGGGTTGCCAGTGGTGTTGCTGCTTGGAAATGCCTGATGAGATGGAACCCGTGGGTGCTCCAGTTGCAGGATGCGTTTCTCCAGAGAACACGTGGATCCCGGAGGATGGGTAGAGTAGTCAGTAGCTAGAGCCAGGATCAATACGGAACAGCAGACAGGAGCAACGTCAGGATCAAGCCAGGGTCATACACAGAGTAGTAGCAGACAGGAGCAAGGTCAGGATCAAGCCGGGTCATAAACACAGAGCAGCAGACAGGAACAAGGTCAGGATCAAGCCGGGGTCATACACAGAGCAGCAGACAGGAACAAGGTCAGGATCAAGCCGGGTCGGTAATGGGTAATCAGCAGTAGACTCAGGAACACAGGAACAGGAGGGGCTGATGATAATCCAGCAATCACTGAGCAGAGCTGCAGTTCTTATAAAGGCCACTGAGTGTCAGCAATTAGTGCATTCTGCGTGTGCTGGTGTGTTTTCGTGCACAGGAATGTTTTATTATGTGTCTTTGCGTGAATTGGCGTGGCCATATTGCGCATTGGCGCATTTGCCCGGGCTTCCTCGTCTTTTCCTCTGACACTATGCAGGTTAGAGGTCGATAGAATCCCAGTCATCCTAGTGGCTCCAGACTGGTCTTGCCATCTATGGTACCCCGAGATGGTGGTGGACGCTGCCAGGCAAATGCTTCTTCGGGAGAACCCTCTATCTCTGGTGTTCCACCCTGCTTTCCCTTCGCTGGCATTGAGGACCTGGATATTGACAGCCAGGTTTCTGAAGGGGTTGTTTGACTCGGGGAGTCCGACTATGTTAAGGCTCATAAGTCTATCTCCCCGGTAATTTATCATCACTCCCGGAGGGCTCATATCATTTGGTGCGAAGCCTTTGGGTTCTATCCTCGTTCAATATTGGTGGTTTTGGCGCTGGGTTTCCTTCTACCTGGCATTGACCAGCAGCTTGTGTTGAGTACATTCAGGGTCACATTTCTGCTCTGGCTGTGTGCTTTCAGCACCTTTTGGCCACGCTATCTTTAGTTTGCACATTTTTCCTGGGGATCACAATGTAGTGTCCTTTGCGTTGCACATTGCCACCATTGGACTTGCATTTGGTGTTGTCGGCTCTTCGGTAACCTTCTTTTGAAAGGATATTCCCTTGCTTCCACTCTCGCAAAAAGTTGCCTTACTAGTTGTTATCAGTTCAGCTTAACTTTTCTCTGTTGGATTGGCTGACACTTGGGCAGACACATGCCATAAGAAGCTGTGTCCGTCAATGAACGTAAGCGAAAACAGGATTTTTGTTACTCACTGTAAAATCCCTTACTCTGAATTCAATGACGGACACAGCACCCACCCCTCTAAGGACCTTTCTCCTTTGACACTGCTTATAACTGACTGGAAGCCTATAGCAGAGAAGAGGTTTTATGCCCAGAGAGGACTGCCCAAAGGAGGTGTTGAGTTTATTTTTCTGGCTAGTGTCCTACTCCTGTAGGTGGGGTTATAAAACCTTCTTTGGTAATGGATAAAGAAGAAGCTGTGTCCTTCAATGAACTCAGAGAAAGGGATTTTATGATAACAAAAAATCCTGTTTTTCTGCAGCTTTCGTTCACACGCCACACTGTATGTACACCTTAATGGAAAGTGACATTTAGAAGGGAACACCTCTGAGCTTGTGTTCCGCCCCACCAGTCCAGCTTTCCTATCACCTTGCTCCCAGTGATAGAATATAAAGTAGGTTCCACCATGACATTGTGTGAACTTCCTTTGTGCATGACTTCATTTGGTTAACTCCTTCTGTACCTGCAGCTAGGTCCCTAAGGCCTCTGCCATGCAAATGCAGTCCTGATTAGTTGGGGCACCGATTGCTCGGGAGTGAAACAGCACATTGCTCCCCCACTATGCAGAGAACCTGTTACCCTTGCTGGTATCACACTCCTGCTATCTGGCTGCCAAATCATTTCTTTATGTTGGTTACTATTAGCAATTAAATGTCCTCCTCTTCACCCCAGTGTGTGTAAAAAGCCCTGTTCTTAACCCCTTACCACCTGGGTAGCCTAACTAACTGTTTAGTGAAATCACAGTACCGCGGCGGACTGACAACTCATGGGGCCCCCAGGCAATAGGGGATCATGGGGCCCCTATGTCCTTGCCCAAACTCAAAAAAGCCTATGAAAAATGTACCAGGGGCATCTCATGGGGACCCCTACTGACCCCGGGCCCTCGGGCAGTGCCGAGTTTCCAAATGATCAGTCCGCCCCTGCACAGTACACAGGACTTTTGCAATGCAAACAGGGCTTAACCACTTGCCAACACACCCTCAGTAATTTTAATGTGGGTGGGCAGCATGTATAGGCACCATCATGTACCTGTCTGAGACCTGCTAATCAGCTGTGTCCAATCACAGCCCAGTTTGTGTTGACAAACACAGCACCACATATTACACACAATACCACTTGTTAGGCACACACTTAATCCCTTGATTACCCCAAGATGTTAACCCCTTCTCAGCCAGTACCATTAATACAGTGACAGTGTATAGTATTATTAATGATCACTGTATTAGTGTCAATGGTGATTTCAGTGTCAGTTAGTTTTTCTACCTCCTACTCAGTGTCAGTTAGTGTCAGATTGCCTGCCGCACTATCACTATAAGTCGCTGTTCACCACCATTACTAGTATAAAAATATAAATTCCATATATGCCATAGTTTGTTTTTAACTTTCACACAAACCAATCAAGTACACTTATTGGGAATTCTTTTACTAAAGACATGTAGTGGAATACATTTTGGCTTAAATTTATGAAGAAAAATATTTTTTAATCTTTTATTGGATATGTTTTATAGCATAAAGTAAAAAATATTGTTTTTTTTTTAAATCTTTTTTTGTTTATATATTAAAATTAAAAACTCAGTTCAGATACCACCAAAAGAATGCTCTATTTGTGGGAAAAGAATGCTATAAATTTAATTTGTGTACAGTGTTGCATGACTACGCAATTGCCAGTTAAAGTAGCACAGTGCTGAATAGCAAAAATAAACAATGGCCTGGTCATGAAGCGCACACAGACTTGAATCAAGATTGCGCCCTGGTAAGTATAGGGGGGGGGGGGTTCCTAGACAATGTGAACTTAATATTTAATAATACAATAGCACAAATAACACCTACTGTATGTCTTCTCCTTTGCCCTTATTTATACATGCCAACATATAGCCCATTTTAGCTCTGAAGAAGGGAGTGTGTCTCCCGAAACGCGTCAGTTAACTACATCTAGGGTCCCCCGTTATCTTGGACCGTTACCACTGGCTTTTTGTCTCTGTTTTTTATCTCCTTTGGTTTGTGAGTATGCACTTTTATACTTTTTATTAAATTTGTGTTTTACCACGGTAATGCACAATGAGAGTGCACCCCTCTTTTTGCTTTCCTTTATCAGTACCAAGATTTCTCGATCTTACAAGGGCTGCACCTCAGAGAATGACAGATACAGTACCCCCAGTCAGCATGAATATTTGAGCTCTGGTTTCATTTATCTTAAGGGCAAAGTCTGATGGAAGTTGTCATGACAGCACATGAGTTATATAGGTTCCTGACAAATTAAACAATGCAACATTTTATTCTCATTCACAGCTTGCTAAACTCTATGGAAACATCTACACAGTATGGCTTGGTGAAACTCCACTAGTGGTGCTGAGTGGCTACAAAGCTGTAAAAGATGGCATTGTGTCTCATTCTGAGGAGCTGTCTGGACGCCCTGTGACTGGCTTTTTAGGGGCCCTTCTTGGTGGTAAAGGTAAAAATGTATTTCCCAGTATATATGCATTGTCTGCAGTATGTTGAAGGTTTTACATTATGGCAATTGGTGTTCTTATCTGATCATATCTTTTTGATGAAAGGCTATAAATAAAGAGTATACAAATATTGCCACATACCTTAGTTGGAGGCTGAATTGACAAGAGGGCTTCCCTTGCAGCTCAAAGGTACAAGGCTCAAAGAAGCAAGGGTGCCGGTAGCTTGATTGTAGGTGAATGCCAGGGTCATACACGGTGAGACAGCAGTGTAGTTAGGAAACAGGCTGAGGTCGGTACCAGGGAAGCAGGCAGAGCAAGGTCCAGTAGCAAGCCGAGGTTAGCACAAGGAGATCAGGTATAGAATAGTCAGAAGCAAGCTGAGGTCAGAATCCACAGAACAAGGTCAGGAACAAGCTGGATCATCTACGGAGGGTCACTCAGCAAAAGCAGGAACACAGGAGCTGAGGAACATCTAGCGATAAGCACACAGCAGGATCTCCTTTAAATAGGCAGCTTGGCGCCAATGCAGGAGAATGTGTGTGCCAATGAGCACCTGCACCCACAAATGTGCCTACGTGTCAGTGCGCGCTGGATATTAGTCCAAGCTTGTCTATGTGCTAGTACATGTACACGAGCATTAGCTGCACTGAAAGGAGCTTTAGCTGCACAAACATACTCTATGGAATGTAAAGGAAAAGGCAAATGAAAATAAGGAAAGAGTCCATTAGTGTACTGTATAAAAATACACACATAGTACTGGGACAGGTTTGTCTTGAGCCCAGGGCAAGGATGGGGAAATGCGCTCCCTCCCACACTGTTAATGTATGCCATAGAACAGGTTTACTGCTCTGTGTCCATTCTCTGCCCTCTTGCTCCACTGTGCCCAGGGCAGCTTGCCCTCCTCAAAAAAGGGGGGGATGTGAAAAGTGGTTACATCATGAACAGAAAGCGATACCCAAACTTTTTTTAAAAAAATTATGCTTTATTACAAACAATGCATATATAGACATTTAGGTGAATACTTCAGTTAGCCATCACCACAAAAAGAGACAATATAGAAAAGTATGACCTAAAACCAAAATATAGTTAAAAACAGACATTATGACAGGACATGAATATACCGTGTTTCCCCGAAAATAAGACATTGTCTTATTTTTTTTTTTTTTGGCTCAAAAAAACACACTAGGTCTTATTTTCGGGGTAGGTCTAATTTTTTAAATGTCCAGGTGTGGACAGGGGGTGCAGAGGTGAGCTGCAGGCAGTTGTGGATGAGGGTTACTATGGAGCGGGCCGGCTGATGACAGTTGTGAGCTGCAGTCAGGTGTTGCAGGGGTGACTTGACAGGTGAGTTTCAGACAGGGTGCAGATATGAGCCACAGACAGGGTGCAGGGGTGAGTTGCAGTCGTGGGATGCAGAGGTGAGCTTTGACTAGGGGGTGCAGCTAAGCTGTGGCTGGGGGGTTCAAAGGTGGGTTGCAACTCAGCTCACCTCTGCACCCTCCCAGCCGCAGCTCACCTATGCACCCCCCCCCCCCCAGCCGCAGCTCACCTATGCACCCTGTCTGCAACTCACCTGACTCAATTTACCTCTGCAATACCTGACTGCAGCTCACCTTTGCACATCCCCCCCCTCCACTGTCCTCATATGGTTAGCTAGCTTTGCAAAACACAGCTGTCAGCAGCCGGCCCCTCTCTATAGTAACTCCCGTTTCGGGTCCTATCTTCCCACACAGTGCACCAAGTGCACTTACTCACCCTTCCGCCTCTTCCCCACTGGCCAGTGATCACCCTTGGGGCATCGGCTTCCATGCATTAGGCTGGAGGAGGAGATGCCCCACCCCTAAACACACTGCATACTGCACCCGCAGATATCTGTTCCTTCCCTGTCCCACAGTGAGTACAGAGGTAAGGAGGTTCTGTGGGAGCGGAGAAGGTTCTGTGGGTGCTGTCACTTTAGTGTGCGCAAGGCCAGTGGCGGAGGTGGTGGAATGGCGTTCCGCCATGTTCTGCTGATCACAACTAGGTCTTATTTTCGGGGTAGGTCTTATTTAAGGGGAAACAGGGTATAGTGCTGTAAATGTGATGACACTTGGTCTAGTACATGAGCAGCACTGACACATAGGTAACACCACCATGTAGGGGATGTATTCAACAAATTGTACCGTAATAGGCTATACATCAGACATGCAGTGAAGTATACCAGTTAAAGATGAATTCAGGAACCCGATGTTATACATAAACATCCAATTAAAAAATCCCCCCATTTTTTTATGTCTGTTTTTTGGTTACTTGGCAGATGATATACATTCAACGATACGTTAAACTTATGGTGCCTCTTGCTTTTTTGTTACTGGTTCAGCTTGCCCTCCTGCCTACGCCTTGTCCCATCCTGTGCATACAGTTACAAGGTATAATATTCATATATTCATCTTTGTGGAATGGTAGCATGCACACTTCACAAAGTACTACCATGTCACTTTGAGGTTCTGGTGCATCATGGGATATGTAGCACTATTTTAGATTACAGAACTGCAAACATCAATTTATTTGAACTGTAGGACAGAGGGCTGCATATATTATCCCCACAAATTAAACTTACTAAAATTCTTTGCAGCTATCCTGCCTTTGAAGCTCTCTTCCTATATAACTGGAATATCAGTTTTCACATTAGGTTACTAATAAATTCCCTCTTTCTTATTAGGCATAGTCACATCTAATGGACACATGTGGAAACAGCATAGACGTTTTGGGCTAATGACCCTGAGAAATTTAGGACTTGGAAAATGTGGCCTGGAGTCACGTATTCAAGAAGAAGCTCTCTGCCTGATGGAGTCATTCAAAGCCAAGAATGGTTAGTCCAATGGTGTTGGTCTAGCATAGCCTATGTTTTTTTTTACTGTTCATACCATATATAGCAGAACCAACTGGATATACTGTATGTCACAGGCAGGAGAAAAGGTAGTGCATGCATGACATTAAAGAAAAGACTGATATTGGCTATTGCATTTTAGTGCTGGGAAGAAACTGGAAAATTTAGATAATTCAAAATGTTTCATCTGATTTAGGAGAACCATTTGATCCTTCAATGATGGTCATTTATTCTGTGGCAAATGTAATTGCTGCTGTGCTTTTTGGACACCGGTTTTCTATCGATGATGGGATTTTCCAGAAATTAGTGAAATGCAGTCACCATCTTCTTGAAAGCATTGGTTCAGCATGGGCGAGGGTAAGTACCAATAAAGTTAGGCCTTGATTTTATTCTGGGTTTGAATTAGTTAACTGTTGTGAACATTCTAATTATAATAATGCTTTTTTTTTGCCCAGCTATACGATTCTTTTCCATGGCTGATGAAACACCTTCCTGGCCCTCATCAGAAAGCCTTTGCAAATATGGAATACTTGCATCATTTTACTGACAATGAGATTCGAATACATAAGGAGAATGGATCATTAGAGGAACCTCAAGATGTCATCGACTATTACCTGGCCCACATTTTAAAAGTAGAAAATTAGCCAGTCTTATTTCTTTAGACAGTAAAAGATATTTATTTAGATGTGTAAAATATCATCACCACCCAGGCTTGAAATTTTTCAGTAAGATGCCCAATAAATAACGAATACTTTTGTAGAAAACTATTCAAAAGGGAATTCAAAAATGCTGCAGGAATGTTGTAGCTGACAAATACAACTCATGTCCTGGAAAAGTGAATTAAGAGCAATGGTCAGGATTGCATCCGGACCCAGAGGGGGCAGCCTGTATATCTCTTTACATTCTATAACTATATTCCCTTCGCACACATTTCTGGAAGTATGGCTCATCAATAGAGGGTGCTGTAGCAACTACCAGCTGGGACTGGTAACATTATAAGCAAACATACATATTCGCCAGCACACAGTGGATCTCCAATAACGTCCAAAAAAGGTTTTTTTCCCAAAAAGATCACATCACAAAAGAAAGTGCAACGTTTCGGAGCCACGCATAACCCCTTTGTCAGCACATGCCTGATGAAGGCATCCTTCCGGGCGTGGAACGTTGCACTTTCTTTTGTGATGTGATCTTTTTGGAATAAAAACTTTTTTGGACCATATTGGAGATCCGTGGTGTGCTGGCGAATACGTACGTTTGTATATCACTTTACGTCAGTTATGCAAAGATTTTATATAGTTGTACTTTAGTTTTGAGAATGCATGTGTCATGAGGAATCATGGTGCTTTTACACTAGTACCTGTAAACTGACCTCACAGTGACCATGAAAGGAAACTTATATTGTTAGAAAAACAGAAGCAGCTATTGCTGACCTTTTTCTAAGAACACTAATTGTCTGGTTGTCTGTAGCTTCAGTACTTTCAGAGTCAATGACTTGCAACAAACATGGAGATTAGACAGTCATAGTGAAGTCAGAACTCTTGACCTGAATACTTGTTCCAGGTCAATGCCTCAGAAAGTACCAAAGTACTGATATAGTGGTTGACTTACTAAAGACTTAGACTTATAGCAAATGCACTAATACGGCTACAATCACCTTAAGTAAAGACTAAAAAATATTTACTTACGAATGTAAATGTTCACTTCGCAGAGTGAATGCTTAACAATATAATGAAATAAGTTGAGGCTGTGTTCACTTTAGTCAATCAATAATATAGCAAAAACCCTGTTTTTTATTCCCTTTGCACAAAACTGAGTATTCTCAGAATCAACTTGTTTACTTACATTCAATTTGCAAAAAGAACATACACTTTTTAAAGTGAACATTGACTTTGCTAAGTGAACAGCCTAAGTCCTCATGCACAATGGATGTTTTTACAGCTGCTATTTTTGGCTTTTGATGTTTTTTTCTACAGCCAGTAAACTCCCCAGCATGTTATCCTATGTGTCCATGTACGCATAGACTGTAATCAACGTTTTTTGGCTGGAAAATAAACCCAGGACTTGTGGGTTTCTAGAGGAGTGTTTTAATTGTAAAACTGCTCTATTGCTGAAAAACACTGAAAAAATTGGCAAAACGCTGGAAAACACCACAAACTGGTGTTTTTGGACTTTTTTTTAAACAAAAAAAATTTTTTTTGGTAAAAAAAACGCTAAAAAACACAAATGTGGAAAAACGTAACTAAAACGAGGCAAAACTCCGCTAAGCACTACTGCAAAAACACTAAAAAAAAAGCTGAAAAACTCACATTTTTAATGTGACTTTACACAGCTAATGTTACCAGCGTTATCAAATCGTCCAGTGTGCATGAGGACTTATAGCAGTGATTGAAAGAGGAAGGCACATACAGCAGTAAAACTGTTTAACTGGAATTGAGCTTAAAAGTGCATGCTTGCCTTAGATGCCTAATTTTATACATTGAAGGAAAAAATAAAATATTTATGCATTGCTATAATATACTGTACTATATGGCATCAAAGGTGAAGTAGATGATTGTTAACAATGTATTGGTTGTCATTTTCTTGCTGAATGTTTTTATATACAAGAGGAGATTTTTGCATGAAATATCACTTGTATTTTCCTAGACAGCAGGTGAAAAAGAATCCACCTTTGATGAGAACAGTCTGATTATACTGACCACTGATCTTTTAATGGCGGGGATTGAAACCACAGCCACTACCTTACAGTGGGCTTTATTATACATGGTGGCTTATCCTGATGTACAAAGTGAGTACATAAGCTTTGCAAAAGCCACATATTTTGTTGAATGAAAAAAAAACATAATATTGCAGGATGCTTGACTACCAGGCATGCTTTTTGAAGCTAAGCAAATCCAAATGTCTCTGACTATGTTCGCTCTTTTTACCTTTCTCTCACCATATTTTGGTACCTGAGGTGCTCAGCCCTGCAACTATGTCGATGTTGACGATGTTGTCAATGTGAATAGTTGTAAATTTTGTATCCTACTCAATTTGCAATCCCTATCCCCAGTTCTGCAAAAAAACTCCAGAAAACAAACATCCCCTAGACTGGTCATTGAAAACAATGAGCAAAAGAGTGTGTGTACCTGGCTGTGGAAAATACTTTCTGCCTGGCTGTGGGTAAAAGAAAAGGGGGAAACTTCCAGGGGTAGCTCAACATTTTAAAAAATGTTATTAGGTAAATGTATTTATTTATATTAGAATAGTTATTTATATATTGCTGACAATTTACACAGCACTTTATATGTAATGTAAGTTCACATCAGTCCCTGCCTCCAAGGAGCTTACAATCTAAAACTGGCCATACTATACATGGATAGAAATTTGGCCGGTTTAGCATGGACTGAATTTCAATCCATATATGGGCTGGCTGGTTGTATAGAAGTCAATCTATCAATTGATTTGTGTACAACAAGCCTGTCTGGTTTTTCCCAAACAACTAGTGCCGCTGGTTATAGTTGGCAACACTAACTATTGTGTTCTGTATGCAGGGAAGGCTCCCCACCGACAGATCACAATAGCGCTGCAGGAGGGATACCCTCATCGAAACAAAGTGTGTTGATGGGGAAATTGAGCAATTTCCTTTCCTTTTACCGGAGGTGAAAGAAATTAAAATTGCATAATCTGTGGTCTGCTTAAGTTCTCTACTGCACATGCACACATACACATACTATGGCCAATTTGGAAAGGAGCCAGCCTGTCTTTGACGTGTGGGAGGAAACTCGCACAGTCACAGAGAGAACATGCAAACTCCACTGCAGATGAGTTTAAATATTGCCTATTAATATTTCATATTCACATTTCCAGCCATTAGGTGGCTGGAAATGTTTACCTATCTCTTCATGTGTTTACCTGTTCGTTCTTAGCCTTTCTTGAAAAGAGTCTCAAAAGCCCAGTAGCTCAAGCTCAGATTTTCCAACACTGCTAAATGATCAGTGACTCATCTCCTCCAACTTATCTGCTTTTTTGAGATGGGGCTGTGCAGACTTTCAGTTAGACAGAGAGAATATAAAGACAAATAGTTTTCACTGTGCTCTCTCTTTAGAGAACAGATAAAGCTCTGTGATACCATTGTGTAGGTATTGTCTATTTAATCATGTTTCCTAATAAGATAAGGATTTCTTTGGAAAGAGCAGGGGTGGACAGCTTTCCTATACACATATGTGTGATTGATCAACAATGGACATAGGTTTATTATTCTTTCACTGTGTTTGCTATGGCAGTGGTATGGTGCTAAGAGGATCCATTTTGTATTCTAGACAGTGCAAGCCCTAAGCAAATATGGATGCAATGGATCTTTAATCAATATACATACTCAGTAATCTAGTAGCATTGTTGGTTCATCCAGTTAGTCAGTGCATACCCATAATAAACATGACTGATATTTGGTAAACCCTCTGTGCCTGCCCTTTTCTGTAGTAATCCAGGAATGGAGGCAAAGGACCATTTTCAGGGACAGTGGAAGCGGAGGATGAGGCATTAGAGACATTTGCATTGGAACTGCTAAATCTGTTAGCAGGGAACATGGGAACCTCGACTAAAAAACAGGATGCCAGAAAGTGTTTAGGATTTTTTTTCACACAATAGCATGCCTCTATATTCTCTGTAATGTTTTTATGAATTGAAACAATTCAGTACTAATGTTATTAAAGCCTCTTATTTCCATGGAAATATTGTATTGTCATTGGACTGTCTATTACATATGGAGGTTCATTATTGAATTCATTTGTCACCTCATGGACTTTTCTGATTGGATGCTGCAACATCTTGTGACCTTCAAGGCCATCTAAGGTTAGGCAACTTAAACAAGGTTTTCCACGTTATTTTGGCATGCTTCTGGTGAGTGTGTGGTAGGGAAAAGCTTGTGAAGGGCAGTGATTAGCTCAGGGTCAGGTTCCTGGTGAGGAGGGAGAGCTCAGAGAAGGTTCCTTCTTCACTATATATAGACTCTGGTGAGAGGTGCAGAGACATGGAACCAGTGCAGACTGCAGGAACATCCTCTGCTCATGCCTAAAAGGAACACTACAGCTGGCAAAGAAAGCCATCCTATGGTAACATACTGTAAAAGCTGAGAGACTATATTTTTTAACTGTTGATATCAGTGCTGAAGATCAGTATATCCGTTACTGCAAACCAACTCAGCAAGAGTCTTACAAAAGACATCAGTGCCAATTGGACATATGCGGTTCGTTTCATTCCGAATCGCATTTCGGACAAATGTTTTCGTTATTCGGAGATTCGGACTTACCTGAATAACAAATTAGGAAAATAATGAATTTAAACAAATCCGAAATTACGAAATTAAATTCGGACGAAATTCGATTCGAAAACAAATTCAAATTCGAAAACAAAATCGAACAAACATTCAAAAACCAATTTAAAGCGGAGCTCCACCCAAAAGGAGAAGTTCCGCTTCAAGGACTGGTTGCCCGCTCCCCGTTATTTTTTTTATTTTTTTCGAATTTGGTTGAAATCTTTTCGATTTCGAACGACTTTTGTTGAATCAATTTTGAATTCATTTGAACCAATTTCGAATACGAATGACTTTTCAAATTTGGGCAAAATGTTTTCGAATTTATTTCGAATACAAATTACCAAAACGAATCCCGAAAACCAATTGAGTGAATTTACCAAATTCAACTACACAAAATGTGTTAGATTTCGAAACAAAACTAATTTTTTTGTTTTTCACATGTCTAGTGCCAATTAGTGTTCTATATACTGTCTGTGAGTATTTCCTCCAAATACTAGGTACCCAACTTAGACACTGAATACAACCTCAATTTTGTGGATGGAGGAATCTATTCGTTTTTTTTGTTAAGCCCATTGGCAAGCTGTACAAAAAGAGCATCAGAACAATGTGCAGTTGTGAAGGTGTTCTTAGTACACAGTAGACATTGACAAAGGGAAAAACAACATTCTCTCTTCTACATGAATGCCTATCAGTGGCAAGAATGGTAGGGTCAATACAATTAGGTTGAAGAGGATGTGGTAGGTTGCTCAAAAGAGTTGAAACATGTCCCTACAAATCTTGTTAAATTGTGTTGTAAACCTCTGGCCTCATATGCTTTCTATAGAGAGGGAGGATAGTATTCACCAGGAATTAATATCAGGCTTTAAAGTCGTCTTAGCACTTCTAAGATCCCTAATAATCACCACTTTGGGTGAAAAATATTGGGGATTCCATAATTTTCCAAAATGGCAAGGATAGGCTTTTTTGATTGAAAGGCTGAATCTGATTGATGGCTGTGGACTCAACAACTATTCTTTATTAAAACATTTTCACAAATAAGGCAAACTGAATCCTTGTTTAATATGCATATGCTGATTATACTGTTGTGTAATTAAAACAATTCTTGTTTTAGAGAAGGTGCACAAGGAGCTGGATGCTGTTCTTAATGGGTCTGTAATTTACTATGAAGACAGAAAACGGCTTCATTATACTAATGCTGTCATTCATGAGATTCAACGGTATGGAAATATAATAGCTGTGGGAGTTGCAAGAACTTGCATAAGAGAGGTGAATGTCTGTGGCTACACCTTGCCCAAGGTGAGAACTTGGCAAATTAGTAATCTGTTATCTAGGACCACTGATAACCACTGGTTCTCCTGTAGGGGGCCTGGATAGCAGGGGAAATCAGATGTGAGCAGTGCAGGGAGGGGGATCAGTGAGGGAATTACAGGAATGACGCCCTGTGTGTCTCTCCCAGCAGCAGCTAAAAGCAGTTTCTCCCCCTCTCCCTCTCCCTCCCCCTGGCCTTCAGCTGCTGCAAGGAGAGGGACACAAGGCATCATTCCTGTAATTACCCCCCACTAATCCCCCCCGTCCTGCCCACATGTGAATTCACCTGCTGTGTGCCCCTTGTGTGCCCTGCCCCCCGGCATGATCACTCCTGTGTCCATTCATAACCGAAGCATAGTAAACTGTGTTTACTATGCTTCCATTTATGAATGCACAGGGGTCTGTTTAGACCCAAACCTCCCCAACAGTTTTGTAAAAAAAATTGTAAAAAATCATTTTAAAGAATTGTACAAAATAATTAAAATAATTAAGGGCTCATTCACATGGGTTCTCTGGCCTATACAGTATGAATGAGTGGTTTGTTTGTGCTGCTGAAGCCATCTGTTACTCCATGAGGATGCAGCAGCTGTATGAACACACATCTATCAAATTAGAACCTGTGGCTGTGTTCGTACAGCTTCTGCATCCCCATAGTGTCACATAGGCTGCTGGCACACAGCAAGAGCCACATTAAAAAAAAAAACACTGAGTCTCACAGCACCCATTTGAAAGAGCCCCAAGACCTCATTTACAAACAGAATTGTATTAACTCAGTACCAGGGGCGGACTGACCATTTGGATACTCGGGCACTGCTCGAGGGCCCGGGATCAGTAGGGGGCCCCATGAGATGCCCCTGGTACCTTTTGCATAGGCTTTTTTGAGTTTGGGCAAGGACACAGGGGCCCCATGATTTCCTATTGCCCGGGGGCCCCATGAGTTGTCAGTCCGCCCCTGCTGAGTACTGTTTTAGATTTAGCAGGAATTTTTAAATTATGTTATGTTTGTGTCTGCTAATAATTATTTTAGTATATTTTTGGTGAAAATATAGTTTTGATATTTTTGGAAGGGGGGCTGTACAGGGTCCAGTGATTTTTACATCAGCCCTGGTGTTATCTCATCACCTTTCTAATGCATTTGTTTTTAGCATACAAATCTTTTATAACATAATACATTTTGGAGAAATTATTGCAATGTTTTATTTTTATATTTTCATCTTCCAAGAATATAATGGTTTTGCCTAACCTGGATACTGTGCTGTATGATTCTGATTACTGGGACACTCCTCATCATTTCAACCCTCAGCACTTTCTGGACAAAGATGGGAAGTTTTCAACAAATGAGGCATTTTTGCCTTTTTCTGCAGGTAAGTGCCCCCTCCCCCCCCCCCCCCTTTTTAGCAGAAGTGTTCTAGCCCGTATTCTTATTTAGACTAAAAACATTTTCAAGTAGAAAAAATCTACCTGATCGGTTGCCCAGTCTTATTTCATTGAATCTATTTGTTAAAAAAATGCCTTCTTTTCTATGTTGCAGATAGTCAGTCCCTAGTGTATGATCTGCTTGTAACACCATAAAATCTATTAATGCCAAAGTGTGCAAAACTCTCTTTTCAGCAGTTTTCCATCACTTTTTTAAGAAGCAGATCTATAAAAAGTGTTTTAATCTACACCTCCTCTGGGTGGGGTCTCCTCTGACATAGTAACATGTATAAGGGGTCTTTACATTATTTTGCTATAGCAGAGTTGCCCTTCTTGCCACATTCCAAATAATGGGTGACATGTAAAGTATACTCAGTGGTGTATTTAGGTTTTTTGCAGCAGAGAGAGCCTGACACCAGACCCCCTACCGCCCAACCCCCCCCCCCCCCACCAACCCAGGGAGAGCCTGACAGTGACCCACAACACCCCTGCCCTCCCCAACCGAGAGAGCCTTCCACTAACCCCCCTTCCCTGGCAACAGAGAGAAAACCCTCGCCTTCACAGCTCCGGACATCCCCGGGAATGAGAGTCAGGCTCTGCATACTACACCATCAAGCAGTCTGCAGCCTCTTTCAGATCCCACCTGGTCCCCATGCTGCATATGTCCCTTCTTCCTGGGGGGGTGCTGCCCCCCTGGAAAATGTCACCCTAGGCAAATGCCTTGTTTGCCTTGTGGTAAATATGCCCCTGAGTATACTGTATATAAAGCCAAAAGGTTTATATTTTTTGGATAGAGTAGGGATGGTCAAAATATAACAGGTTTTTTTTGCCATTTGTGGCCCTTTGAGGAGATTCCTTATACTACCTATCCTGCAGATACAACAGGATGAAAACATTTTCTCTCCAAAGTTTGAGAAATGGCCTCCTAGGCTCACCAAATGAGGATCAGGAACAAATCTATATAACTGATCTGTGTCCAATCAGGCAAGCCTTCATACTACACAGTTGTTGGTAGATCAAAAAGAGATTGTACATATAGAAACGTGTAGTGAGTTACAACGAGAAAATTCTTCTCTATTCCTGTTCTGTAACAACTCATATTTTTTACTTTTTTTCCTCACCTTCAGTACCAGTGACAGTGATCACCAGGACAAATAGATTAAATCATCCCAGAAGGGATGCAGACACCAATAAAAAAAATCTGACAAGGGTGTAACGCCTCACCACTCCATCCATAACAAATAAAAAAGTTTTGCTTTGTCTTTGATACTTTCAATCCCCTTCTTGTGAAGCCCCAGCCCTTTGCATCAGTTAAATAAAATTGTGCTTGAGCACCTGTGATAATTTCAGCTGGTTGTTATAAAAGTAGGTAGGAAGATACATCTATTAACATTATCTCTGCATTACACTATTCACAAATCTGTACCAGAGGTAGAAAGAAGACTGGGAAATTGTTCAAACATTCTCATTTAAAATGTTTTCCACTTAAATGCTTGGTGCACTAACATTCTAACATACAGTAGTATTCAGCTGCATATACTATAACGGTAATAAATGCAATTAAAACTACTACAGCTGCAATAATTTAAATGTTTTTGTTATGCAGTCCTGGATCAATGCAGTAGACAAGGCTCCAGCTGAAGTAGTGAAATAACCACCTTCTAGCTTTGAAGAACCCAATCACATTAGGGGGCACTGCTCTCCCCGACCTGGGTTTATATTATCTAGCAGTCTGATTATCACACTTATATCCATGGGCGGACTGACAACTCATGGGGCCCCCGGGCAATAGGGGATCATGGGGCCCCTGTGTCCTTGCCCAAACTCAAAAAAGCCTATGAAAAGGTACCAGGGGCATCTCATGTGGCCCCTACTGACCCCAGGCCCTCGGGCAGTGCCTGAGTTTCCAAATGGTCAGTCCGCCCCAGCTTATATCATATAGACAAATCTGATAGGCAAATGTATCTTCCCTTAATTTGTAGCCCTTCATGTACAGCTTTTCCACACCCCTTTTGTGATATATTGAGGGGACTAAGAGGGTCCCCTGTTGCTCGCTACAGCCTCCTTTTTCACTACAGATGAATTTGGGATCTAGTAATGTCCAAAACTGAATCCTTGGCTTATCATAGTGATACTCCCTTATGGTATAACAAAACACTACATGAATTATTGCAGATTCCTGATCTGCAGGTGTGGATTTGCAAAGGTGTTTATATGTTATGTCAAGTACTTAGGGGTGGATCACTCAAAACATTTGATCAACTGTAAGCCAAATTTTACTAGCCAAACTACATGCTGTTTTGATATCTCCAACTTCGTCATGCCCTTCAAACTCAATTTTCTGTCGGTTTTCCTACAGTGTCCATGATGGAGACGCTACAGGTGATTTATGGTGATGAACCTCATACACTGATCTCTACCTTTTATTATATATTGCTTACACCAGAAAGGGGCATCCCCAGGGTTGGTGTCACCCGGTGCCGGACTACTTGGTGACACACCCTCTCTCTCTCTACCCTATTTCTCCCCCCATCTCTGTCCTCTTTCTCCTCTCTCTCTCTGCTCTCTTCCCCCCCTCTCTGTCCCCTCTCTCTCTCCCCCCTACCTACTACATGAAGCTGCAGTGCTGTCACGAGGGTCCGGGGATTACACACTGACCTGCTGCACACTCTGTCTGCCCCTTCAGCTCTCCGACTTCAGCACCCATGGCAGGCATGTGTTGAAACTCCAAGGAGGAGATGTGTCCGAAGTGCCTGCCTCACTGTCCGTCCCCTCAATGATTGCTTATTTCAGCAGCGGCACATACAGGGATGGGCTGAGCCTCTCATGGGGCCCTGTAGTGACCCTGGGCCCTCAGTCAGTCCACCCCTGGTGGAGCGGGCCCGGTGTCACCCCCTGCAAAAGGTGTCACCTGGTGTGGCGCACACCCCCCACACCTGCCTAGGGACGCCCCCAGGGGTGGACTGACCATTGGGGAACTCGGGCACTGGCTGAGGGCCCTGGGTCAGTAGGGGGCCCCATGAGATGTCCCTGGTACCTTTGATAGGCTTTTTTGGGTGTGGTTTCAGTGTGGGCAAGGACACAGGGGCCCCATGATCCCCTATTGCCCGGGGGCCCCATGAGTTGTCAGTCCGCCCCTGGATGCTCCAGACCCCAGATGCATCTCAATTAGCATATGCACTTAAATCACATTGGAAAGAGGATACTGGTGTTATCGAGGATGAGGATGGGGTGAAATAATAGTGGCATGTAAATGGGTATCCCCTAAGGTATCAGACTTCCTCACACAACTATATATTATTCACAAGACATATCTCACTCTGATGTGCTTAGCTAAATTTTACCCGTCCCACAGTGCATTGCTCCCTAAATGCCTTATTGGTCTAGGCACATTTAGTCACCTAATCTGGCATTATCCTCAGATTCAGGGCTTTTGCAAACAAATTGTTCAGTTCCTCCATGACCCCATGGGTTCTCCACTGCAACTAGATTCTAAGCAATGCCTCTTGAGCTTTTTTATAGAGTCTGAGATGGACAAACATTCTATGACCTTTTTACATGAAACATTGTTTGTGGCCTGGAAGTTGATAGCTAGAGGTTGGTTGCAAGCTGTAACTCTCACAATACAAGCCTAGATGTCTGAAATTAACCACCTCAATACAGGGCACTTTTACCCCCTTCCTGCCCAGACCAATTTTCAGCTTTCAGCACTCTCATAATTTGAATGATAATTACTCAGTCATGCAACACTGTACTCAAATTAAATTTTTGTCCTTTTATTTCCACGCAAATAGCGCTTTCTTTTGGTAGTATTTAATTAGCACTGGGTTTTTTATTTTTTGCACTGTAAATGAAAAAAGACAGAAAAATTTGAAAAAAGACTTATTTTCTTTGTTTCTGTTATAAAATTTAGCAAATAAGTAATTTTTCTTCATAAATTTGGGCCAAAATGTATACTGCTACATTGCTTTGGTAAAAATAATCCCAACTGGTGTTTATTGTTTGGTCTGTGTGGAAGTTATAGAGTCTACAAGCTATGGTACCAATCATTGAAAATGCAACATACCTGATCAAACCTGATGTACTGATGGCCTATCTCATTTCTTGAGACACTAACAAACCAGGAAAGCGCAAATGCCCCCCAAATGACCCCTTTTTGGAAAGTAGACATTCCAAGGTATTTAGTAAGATAAATGATGAGTTTTTTGAACCTATAATTTGTTTCCCACAATTCTTTGGAAAATGAAGAAAGTAAATAATTTTTTTTTTTTCACACAACTGTTATATTAACAGGTTATTCTTCTCACATGGCATATGCATACTTGCAGTTTCACCCCAAAACACATTCTGATACTCCTCCTATGGGGATACCACACTTGTAAGACTTTTCCACAGCCTGGCCACATACGAAGCCCATCACTGAAGTAGGACCTACAGGCGTTCTGGAGGCATAAATTACATCTCATTTCCTGACTACCTATCACAATTTTGAAGGCCCTGGAGCACCAGAACAATGGAATTACCCACAAAATGACCCCATTTTGGAAAGCAAACACCCTAATGTATATTCTACAAGGCATAATGAGTCTTTTGAACATGTCATTTTTTTCCACAAGTTTTCAGAAAATGTGGAAAGAAAATGAAAATGTATTTTTTTTTACACAAAGTTGTCCATTTATAAGATATTTATAACACATAGCATGTACATACCAAGAATTACACCCCAAAATACATTTTGCTACTCCACCCGAGTATGGTGATACCACATGTCTAAGACTTTTTTCCACAGCCGTCAATTCACGTGGAAGGCAAAAACGTGGTTGATAGTTCAAGCGGCAGGCAGAGGCATTGTCAATAAACAGTCCAAGGTCAGTTCAGGCAGCAAGCAGAGGCATTGTTGTTAAACAGTCCAGGTCACACAGGGAAATAGCAGAGAGTGGACACTGGAAAAATATCTTGACTAATAGTGTACAAATGTGTGATGCTGGGAAGGACATTGGGAACAGTAGTATCGGGTGTCACTGCAAATTTGGTTACTGGAACATACACAACATTTGTGGGGGGGTTTGCGGCCTGTTTGAGTAAGACGGAGGATATCAGGGAAATGCCTCTCATGGAGAATAATCAATGAATCAGAGCTACTACTGGTGGATGCCTGCCTATCTTCTGGGAGTGCTGTGCTGCTTTTACTCGCCACCGCTCTACTGGTGGATGCCTGCTGCTCCTCAGATCATTTGAACCTCTTTGTTGGACTCTCTCCTCCTCAGAATCCGTTGCTGACCCACTGCTTTCAACTGGCTCATACACAGAATCTGAGTCTGACAAAGAGAGTTCCCCGCTACTCTTGTCCGTCATACTCAGTATCTGGAAAACTTCCTCGCTGGTCTATAATTTTTTAGACATTTTGATGTTCACTGGTACAGATGTTTATCACTTGTACAGATGTTGATTTGACACTGGTACACTGTGACAGATGTTATTCACTGATACTGATGTGGATTTTACTCTAGTACTGTGTGACAGATACTGAGCATTGGTAAACAGTGACAGATGTGGATTTGACCCTGGTAGGCCGTGACAGATGTTGATCACTGGTACAGATCTGGATGAGCACTGGGACACTGTGACAGATGTGGATCACTGGTGCAGATGTGAATTGTACACTGGTACACCGTGACAGATGTTGATCACTGACACTGTGACAGATGTGGATCACGGGTACTGTGACAGATGTGGATCACGGGTACTGTGACAGATGTGGATCACTGGCACTGTGAAAGATGTGGATCACAGATGTGGATCACTGGTATTGTGAGAGATGTGGATCACGGGTACGGTGACAGATGTGGATCACAGGCACTGTGAGAGATGTGGATCATAGGTACGGTGACAGATGTGTATCATGGGTACGGTGACAGATGTAGATCACTGGCCTATAAGAAAAATATCTATATTAACAAAGGCTGCACGAACAATTACTATAAGATTAGGGATGGGTGGTTACAGGCTGATACCACATGTACCTCTTGAAAAGTATGTGTTGTTCTGTTATTTTTCAATGTGTTATATAATTTAATGTGGAGGTACCTATGATGACCCCATTATTGCTATTTCTTTACTTGTGAGGTCTCAGGGATTTCTGTATCATATACACTGTTGCTTTGTATTGTGTATCTTCGTTATTGCTGATATGAGTCTCCTTTTTTTTATGTACTCATTATTGCTGTGATAGAAGCTACCATGCTTTGTTTGAGCCTTTTCTTTTTACTGTTTTTGCACTATTTTTTTGTACATGTCAATAAATCTGGATTCTTTGATAAAAATATAATCACCTTCTGTTCTGTGGAAGCATATATGTTTATTCCAGCTTAAATGTTCATTAAATTTTCAGCTAATGGATCCGATTTATTATTCCAATTTATATTTTTCATATTCCTGATATGTGTCTGCTGTACCATGCACTTGTATGAAAGGTATCCTGTTCTCTTTGTATTGCTTCCTTTGTGTGAAATGCCTGGGGTTCCTGCCAGTCCCTCTGCTTTTCTATTAAAAACTGACCACAGTAGGCATGAGAGCACAGTGTGGTCAGTCCTCTAGCTTTGCTCTCCTCCAATGGTCAGACTTGTGCTGACACGCCCCCCCTACACAGCCATTTACTGTGAAGACCAGCGTGCTGCTGTTTCTCCACCCTCACTTCTCTATGAGATAAGAACAGAGGGTATGTGATCGCTTATAAAAAGGGAAAAAAAGGTAATTATAAAGTTTTTATATTGTATCTATACACAAATGTTTTACCTTTCATTTCTATATAAAATTGTATGGATTATTTTACAATGTGAGGGTTTACATATTATTTAAAATGGTTCTAAAAGCTCAAGGTTTTTTACCTTCCCGCAGACTTTTCATCCGCAGTTAAAAAAAGAGTATATTATTATTATTATTATTATACAGTATTTATATAGCGCCAATAGTTTGCTCAGCGCTGTACATTATAATGGGAGACAGTACATGAGACAGTACAGTAACAATACAATACAATACACGAGGGGTTTGAGGGCCCTGCTCCTTGGAGCTTACAATCTAGGAGAGAGGGGATAGTGGTAAAGGAGGAAATAGCTGTGGGGGATGGAGTGGTGGGAAGAGCGGAGGAGATCAGCAGTTAGGTGAGGGCGGGGTAGGCTTCTCTGAAGAGATGGGTTTTCAGGGTGCGCCTAAAGGTGAGGAGGGAAGGTGACAGTCTGATGGATTGGGGTAGTGAGTTCCAGGGGATGGGGGAAGCCCTGGAGAAGTCCTGGAGACGGGCATGGGAGGAGGAGACCAGGGAACTGTAGAGTAGGAGGTCTTGTGAGGAGCGGAGAGTGCGTTTTGGGTGGTAGATGGATATCAGGTTGGTGATATAGTTTTGGGCAGTTTTATGAACAGCTTTGTACGTCAATGTTAATATTTAGAATTTTATGCATTGGGCAATCGGAAGCCAGTGGAGGGATTGGCAGAGGGGGGTGGCGGATATGGAGCTGTTGGTAAGGTGGATGAGTCTGGCCGCAGAATTCAGGATAGACTGAAGCAGGGATAGCCTGTGTTGGAGTAGGCCGGCGAGGAGGGAGTTACAGTAGTCAAGTCGGGAGATGATAAGGGAGTGAATGAGTTGCTTTGTAGTTTCAGGAGTTAGAAACGTGCGTACTTTAGAGATGTTGCGGAGGTGGAGTCTGCATGAATTTGTCAGTGATTGGATCTGGGGCTGCAAAGACAGATTGGAGTCTAGAATGACACCTAGTACTCTGGCTTGCAGGGTGGGGCTGATGGTGGCGTTGTTGGTCGTGATGGAGAGGTCGGGGGGGGGGGGCGTGGGCTGATGGGAAAACTAGGAGCTCGGTTTTGGCAAGGTTTAATTTGAGGAAGTGGAGTGACATCCAGTCTGATATGTCGTTCAGAAGGTTAGTGATTCGGGCGGAGATTGAAGGAGTGAGGCGAGGGGTAGAGAGATAAATTTGAGTATCATCAGCATAGAGATGGTAGTTGAAGCCGTGGGAGTGTACCAATTGACCAAGGGAGGAGGTGTAGATGAAGAAGAGAAGGGGCCCGAGGACAGAACCTTGGGGGACCCCAATAGAGAGGGGGAGTGAGGGGGAGGTGGCAGCATTATAGGTAACACTGAAGGAGCGTTGAGATAGATAGGAAGAGAGCCAGGAGAGAGCGGAGTCTCTGAGGCCAAAAGAGTACAGTTTTTTGAGGAGGAGGGGGTGGTCGACCGTGTCGAAAGCCGTGGAGAGGTCGAGGAGTAGTAGCACTGAGTAGTGGCCATTGGCTTTGGCGGTTAGCAGATCGTTGGTGAGTTTGAGTACGGCGGTTTTGGTGGAGTGTAGGGGATGTAAGCCAGATTGTAGCGGATCAAGGAGGTTGTTGTCGGTGAGGTGGGAGCTTAGGCGATTATAGGCTAAGCTCTCAAGGAGTTTGGATGAGAATGGCAGCAGGGAGATGGGTCTAAGGTTGTTTAGGTCGGTGGGATCCAGGGAGGGTTTTTTAAGTATGGGAGTGATGTGCGCGTGCTTCAAGGGGGAGGGGAATGTGCCAGCAGAGAGGGAGATATTAAAGATATGAGTGAGGGAGCGTAGGATGGAGGAGGACGGAGATCGTAGGAGTTGTGTGGGGACAGGGTCAAGTGGGCAGGTGGTAAGGCGAGCTTCAGTGATAGCAGGGTCAAAGGAGTGGAGTGTTGATGGGGTTTTAGTGTGCGGAATGTGGGGTGGGGTGGAGGTCTGGACAGTGGCGAGGTCGAAGGAGAGGAGTGTTGAGGGGGTTTTCGTGTGAGGGATGCTAGGTGGGGCAGAAGTCTGAGCAGTGGTGATGTCGCTGCGAATTACATCGATCTTGCTTTGGAAGTGGTTAGCAATCTCGTGGGCAGTGAGTGAGGTACTGGGTGGAGGTGGGGGGCGGAGAGAGCAGAGAGTTGAAGGTGGAGAAGAGCCAGCGAGGGCTGGAGGAGAGGGCATTGATGAGGGTTACAAAGTAGGCTTGCTTGGCAGCGTGGAGGGAGGAAGTGTAGGTGAGGAAGGCGGATTTGTATCGGGTGAACGCTTGTTGGGATCTGGTTTTGCGCCATAGTTGCTCTAGTGCGCGACTGCGTTGCTTGAGGTTTTTGGTGTGGTCATTCTGCCAGGGTTGAAGCGGTCGGGGTCTAATGTTTCATGTGGTTAGGGGTGCTAAGGAGTCAAGAGCGACTGACAGCGAGTTGTTATAGACAGTAGTGGCCAGGTCAGGGCAGGACAGGGGAAGTAAAGTTGGTCGGCTGCAGAGTGGAAGGGGACAGATTTCAGGTTGCGGAGGTTTCGGCTGGTGATAGTTTGACGTTTGGATGGGTAGGTGTAAGAGGATGAGGAGACGGAGAAGGTGATGAGGTTGTGGTCAGAGAGGGGAAAAGGGGTGTTTGTGAGGTTGTGGGGGGTGCAGAGATGAGAGAAAACAAGGTCCAGGGTGTTTCCGTCGGAGTGGGTGGAGGACTGTATGCACTGTGCAAGTGCAAAAGAAGAGGTTAGGTGGAGGAGTTGGGATGTGGCCGGGCTATTGATGTTGGTTGGGATGTTGAAATCTCCAAGTATGATGGTGGGCAGCTTGGAGGAGAGAAATAAGGGTAACCAGGCGGAGAAGTCGTCGAGGAAGCGTGATACGGGTCCAGGGGGCCGATAGATTACTGCGATCCTCAGGGGGATTGGAGAGAATAGTCGGACGCAGTGGGCCTCAAAGGAGGAGAAGGATAGAGAGGGAGGGTTAGGGAGGACTTGGAAGGTGCTCTGTGGTGACAGGAGCATACCAACCCCACCACCTTTTCGACCGCTGGGTCTAGGTGAGTGGATCCAGGTAAGACCTCCATAGGAAAGTATATGTGCCGAAGCACCCCTGGGGTGGCCAGTCTATGGATGGACCCTATGCTTTTGGCATATATTTATAAGAAAATTTTTTGCCAGATATTTCTCCATACACATCAATCCATGTGAATAGAATTATCAGTTTTTTTCGTTCAAAAAAGAACATTTCATGTGTGCCCACCATTAGAAGTGGGTGGATGCAGGGTGGAATATACTAATGGTGAGCATACCACACACTTTTTCTGGAAGAGATTTCTTCTCTTTTTTTTATTCAGCACACAGGCTGCATTAAAAAAAAAGAACATAGCATATACTGTATACCCAACAAGGACCAGCGTCGTACTAGTACATCACCGGACTTTGAGAGGTTATACCAGGTTGATGCCTGCGGCTGCAGGCATCATCCTGGTATTGTTTTTTCAGCCGGTAATCAGCTTTCATGATTTAAAAGCAATCTTAGTGGCTCATTAGCTGCAGGATTGCTTTTACAAGCAGTGGGAGATGATGCCCCCCCCCTTGCCTTTTCCACGGCCTTCTCGGGCAGTACCGTGCCATCAGGGGAACCTGAGAATGGAGCTGGTGGTTCTGCCAGCTGACCATAGAGCTGATTGGAGGCCGGAACGGTGCCAATCATCTCTATAGTGTAAGAAATCGGAAGCAACGAGCATTTCATCACTTTAATTTTGTAGGATTTAAATAGCGCCATTTGTAAATTGGGAAAGCATCTGATCACACCGATCTTGGTGAGATCAGATTATGTAAGGGCAGAGGAGATATCCTCTAATAGACCCCAGATTTCTCAAATAAGAATACCTATCAATGCCTATTGCAGTCACGGGATATTTACATTCCCTGTGATGGCAATAAAAGTGATAAAAAAAAATGAAAGGGACAGTGTAAAAATAATTTTAAAAAATCAAAATAACTAAAAAAAAGAGAAAGCACCCTCGCTCCCCCCTGCGCAATGCACACACGCACAAGCGTTGACCCCATGCTGGTATGTAAACAGTGGTTGCACCATGCATGTGAGGTATTGCCGTGTCAGATCAAGGGCAGTCATTCTAGCACTAGACCTCCTGTGTAAATCTAAAATGATAGCGTGTAAAGGCTTTTAAATTGTTGTCTATGGATATTAAAAATATATTCAGTTTGTCACCATTGCATGTAGCGTGCGCAGTTTTAAAGCATGTCATGTTTGATATCTATTTATTCGGCATACCATCATCTTTTATATTTTATCAATTAATTGGCTAATATATTGTGTTTTTGTACATTAAAAGTAAAAAAGTGTATTTTATTCCAAAAACTTGCATCTGAAAAATCACTGCGTACTATGTGATATAAATATATGACACACCTACCATTTTATTCACTAGGGTGTCCGCTTTAAAAAAATATATAACGTTTGGGGGTTTCAAGTAATTTCCTAGCAAAAATACTGATTTTTTCAAGTGAACAAAAAGTGTCAAAAAAGGCTTGGTCTTCAGGTTGTTAGAAGAGTGTGGCATAAACTTCTATTGCTGGGCATAAAATACCTCCCCATGACCCCTTTTTGGAAAGTAGACACCCCAAACTATTTGCTGAGAGGCATGTTGAGTCAATAAAAAAATTTATTTTTTTACCACAAGTTTTTGGAAAATTACAAAAAAAAAATTTTTTTTCCAATAAATTGTCACTTAAATGATTTATTGCTCATGCATGCCATGGGAATTACTCCCCAAAATACATTCTGCTATTTCTCCCGCTTATGGGGATACCACATGTTAGAGACGTTTTGACAGTCTAGCCAAGCAGAGGACGCTAAAATCCAATAAGCACCTTCAGGCCTTTAAAGGGCTTTATTTCCTCATTACACCTCCTGACTATCTATCACAGTTTTGGAGGCCCTGAAATGCCAGAATAGTAGTATGACCCCCCCCCCCCCCCAATGACCCTTTTTTGGAAAGTAGACACCTCAAGGAATTTGATAAGAAGCATGGTGAGTATTTTGCAGATCTTGTTTGTTACCACAAGTTTTTGGAAAATGAAGAAAGAAAACAAAAACATATTTCTTCTTTTCTTTTTTTATATTTCCAAACCTTGTGAGAAAAAATGAGATCTGCAAAATACTCACCATGCCTCTTATTAAATTCCTTGGGGTGTCTGTTTCCAAAAAGGTAATCTGGGGGGGTTGGTGCTATCTTGTCATTTCAGGGCCTCTAAAACTGTGATAGGTATTGAGGAAGTGAAATGAGGAAGGTATGCACCTTCAGCCTTTCAAAGTGGTCATTGGATTTAGGGCTCCTGTATGTGGCTAGGCTAGCAAAACAATCTCACACAAGTGGTATCCCCATACTGGTTAGAAGCAGCAGAATGTATTTTGGGGTGTAATTCAACATATACCCATGGCTTGTGTGAGCAATATATCATTTAATTGACAACTTTGTATAAAAAAAAAATGTTTTGTTATTTTCCAAAAACCTGTGGAAAAAAATAAATCTTCCATGGACTCAACATGCCTCTCAGCAGATAGCTTAGGGAGTCTACTTTCTGAAAAGGGGTCATTTGGGGGTGTTTGTACTATCCTGGTATTTTAGCACCTCAAGAAATGTGATAGGCAGTCAGGAATGAAAAGCTGAGTAAATTCCAGTATCTATACCACCATTTGTAGACGTTATAACTTTCGCACAAACCAATTAATTTACACCTATTGGGATCTTTTTACCAAAGACATATAGTAAAATACATTTTGGTCTAAATTTATGATGAAATTTGAGTTTATTGGATACTTTTTATGACAGAATTGAGAAAATATCATTTTTTTTCCAAAATGTTCGGTCTTTTTTGTTTATAGCGCAAAAAAACCCCAGAGGTGATCAAATACCACCAAAAGAAAGCTCTATTTGTGTGAAAAAAGGACATTTATGTACAGTATTGCATAACTGCACAATTTTCAGTTAAATTAGTGCAGTGCTGTATAGCAAAAAGTGGCGTAAATTCCAATTCTATGCTGGGCACCCCACAGCTAAGGTTCATTTTTTTTCATTTTTCATGGAGACAGGCTTTAATCCTGTAGACTATCTTTCTAGGCTGTCAGCATTAAGCAATGGCATCAACAAAAGCCCAAAGCAGTGCAGCTTATTTAATGTTGATAGCCTAAGGCCCCATGCACACTGGGCTTATAGCCCTGGTGCAAGGGTCTCTGGGGTTTAGCCCCTGGTGGACGGCACAGGTTTGCCATCCAGTCCTGCTGCTGTCAGCCTTTCAAGCTCTTTGATAGGATGACAGCTTCTGCAGCTTGGCAGGTCTGAGTGGTGCCCTCATTGGTATTTCCGTTTAGGGCAGTATGCTTCCAGGGACAAATGCCCAGAATGCAGGTTTCTTGCATTTCGGGCATACATCCCTGGGCACACGCTGCACTAAATGGAAGTACAGTTAGGTGCACTGCCTAGCCCTGTGCAGCTGCAGCAGCAGGTCATCCTCTCATAGAGCTTGACAAGCTGTTGGCAGCAGGACTGGATGGCAAACCTGTGCCTTCCCATTGCAGCCAAATGCGGGAACTCCATGCAGCAGGGTGAAACACCCTTCAGATGTCTACATCAAAGAAACTGCGCTGCTTTGGGCTTGTGTTAGTGGCATCAATTTAACATTAAAGTCACTTCTGAGATCATTTAGAATTTATGGACAGGTGCTTTTCATCTGCAGTAGATCTCCTTCTGAGATGCATTTGACCTGCTTTAAGTGGGCTTTGTATTCTCTTAGACCCGTGTAGAAAGGGAGAAACCATTTGAGCTAAACAAAAGCCAGTTGAAACAGGCCCTTACCCTCTTCCGCACAAATGCTTTTGTGCACTTCTGCAAAATATGAGTTTCTTAGCAAAAACATGCACATCAAGTTTCCCTGAATTGCCATTCATTACCTACCTCCTCATGGAAACAAGCCAGGCCACATGGGTGTTGTCCCACAGACCGTTTACGATATGTAAAACCTGCTAGAACCTAAAATGCTGGTATCCACCAGGTTTAGATTTATACTTGATACTTGAGCTAGGCAGGATTGAAGTGTGAATTTATCAAATCATAATGTATACACCTAAAATTTAGATGTTTGTAAAGGTTGTTTCTTTCTCATTTACAGGTGCCCGGGTATGTCTTGGGGAACAGCTTGCCCGGTATGAGCTCTTTATCATTTTTACCACTCTTATGCGATCTTTCAGCTTTCATCTTCCAAAAGGAGTAACAGAAGTAAACACCAAATATGTCTTTAAGTTGACCCTACAGCCTCACCCATACAAGATTTTTGCTATACCTCGATAGTTTCTGGAAATATATGTGCAACTTTAGCCATGGAAGACTGTGCGACTGCTAAAGCGCCCAGCAGCCCAGGAGATTGAGAACTGCAGGTTTACATAATATTCTACCCAGGCAGCAACAATGTCTGACATATAACATTGTATAACATTACTGCATATATATACAGTTGTGGCCAAAATTATTCAACCCCCACTGAAATTGAGTGTTTTGGCCAGTTTGACATTGCTTTTGATCATTCAGTCATCTTGCTTACATTTACATTAAAGAGGCACTTGTAGGTCAGACAAATATAACATAACAGTTATAATGAAATAACCACAAATGTCTTTTCTGTGCTCACAGCATTATCAGTTTTATTCAACCCCCAAGTGACATTCAATCTTAGTACTTAGTACAGCATCCTTTTACAGTTATAACAGCTTTTAAACGTGAAGCATAGCTTGACACAAGTGTCTTGCAGCGATCTACGGGTATCTTCGCCCATTCTTCATGGGCAAAGGCCTCCAGTTCAGTCACATTCTTAGGCTTGCGCACTGCAACTGCTTTCTTTAAGTCCCACCAGAGGTTCTCAATCGGATTTAAGTCTGGTGACTGCGATGGCCACTCCAAAATGTTCCAGCCTTTCCTCTGCAACCATGCTCTAGTGGACTTGGAGGTATGCTTGGGATCATTGTCCTGTTGAAAGGTCCAACGTCTCCCAAGCCTCAGGTGTGTGACGGACTGCATCACGTTTCCATCCAATATCTCCTGGTACTGAAGAGAATTCATGGTACCTTGCACACGCTGAAGCTTCCCTGTACCTGCAGAAGCAAAACAGCCCCAAAGCATGATTGACCCTCCACCATGCTTCACAGTAGGCAAGGTGTTCTTTTCATCATAGGCCTTGTTCTTCCTCCTCCAAACATAGCGTTGATCCATGGGCCCAAACAGTTCTAATTTTGTTTCATCAGTCCACAGAACACTATCCCACAACTTTTGTGGTTTGTCCACATGGCTTTTGGCATACTGCAGTCGACTCTTCTTATTCTTTGGAGACAGCAAGGGGGTACGCCTGGGAGTTCTGGCACGGAGGCCTTCATTACGCAGTGTGCGTCTTATTGTCTGGGCTGAAACTTCTGTACCCACATCTGACAAATCTTTTCTCAGTTCCTCAGCAGTCACACGGGGACTTCTCTCCACTCTACGCTTCAGGTAGCGCACAGCAGTCGAAGTCAGCATCTTCTTTCTGCCACGACCAGGTAGCGTTTCAACAGTGCCCTTTGCCTTGAATTTGCGAATGATGCTTCCTAAGGTGTCTCTTGGTATGTTTAACATCTTTGCAATCTTCTTATAGCCATTGCCCTTCCTGTGAAGAGAAATCACCTCTTCTCTTGTCTTCCTGGACCATTCTCTTGCCTTCACCATGTTTGTAACCACACCAGTAAATGTCTAGAAGGAGCTGAGTATCACAGTCATTTTAAAGCTGCCTAATTGGTGCTTATTATGCTTGATTGCTGCTCGGTGACATCCACAGGTGTTTTCAATACCTGATGGAAAGCACCTGTATGAACCTCTGTTCTTCAGAGTGGTAGTCTTTAAGGGGTTGAATAATTGTGGCAATGAAGAAACCACATAAGAACCATTTACTACTGTATTACATAAACAATTGATGTCATTTTAGTTGCATTTGGGTAGTTACAACGTCCTTGTAGGATTTGATTCTGAATACAATTCCAAATGTACACTATAGTCCCTAAACCCCTTTACAGCATTGGGGGTTGAATAATTTTGGCCACAACTGTAGGTTAGGTGTCTTTTTCAGTTTAGATTGGAAACAATGGTATACGGTAATGTTAGGTATTGACTTAGAATAACTGAATTTCAGTAGTGGGGGTTGTAACAAAGCATGCATTTTCCTTTAATTTCCTATATAGCAGGGTTTTTTTGCAAAGTAAAATTTTACCACATTCACTAAGTTAAGGAGCAAATTCCCTTGCAAAAGTGAACAGCCTGTCTTTAGTAAATCAACACCATTGCCACTGGTGATATGTAGAGTTTGATTAACAACTCATCTAAATTGCTCAGGCTTTAGTAAACCTTTCATCTAATAAGTAAAGAACATTTGTTGATACATGTACTGTATTACATTAATATCATAAAGTACCCGAGTTGACCTGTGATGATTGTTTATTATCCCAGATGTAGTTACTGAAAGCTTTCTAGTAATCACCACACCTATATACTAATTTGGTTGATATTTCAGGTACTATAAATTTAAAAGTAAGTAAAGAGTAACTACATGGTGAAATTGTCCAAAAGTTTCCAAACCATATTATTCACAAGCATTCCTCTCATTTTATAATTTTTTTTGTTGCAATAGACATTTATATTCTAATCTTATATGATTTCATTATTAAACATTGATATTATTATTGAAAATGCTTAATATTATTGTGTGTTTGCTTAGAGACAAATGTGTTTCACTCAAAACTGCTATGTGAAGGTTTTTTTTGGCTTACAACTGTCACAGGCAAGTTTCTAATGCCAATACTAGTAAGAATCAAAAAGAAATATTGTGCATTTTCAGTGAGCACATATAGGTGAAACTCGAAAAATTAGAATATCGTGCAAAAGTTTATTCATTTCAGTAATGCAACTTAAAAGGTGAAACTAATATATGAGATAGACTCATTACATGCAAAACAAGATAGTTCAAGACGTGATTTGTCATAATTGTGATGATTATGGCTTACAGCTCATGAAAACCCCAAATCCACAATCTCAGAAAATTAGAATATTACATGCAATCAATAAAACAAGGATTGTACATAGAACAATATAGGACCTCTGAAAAGTATAAGCATGCATATGTCCTCAGTACTTGGTTTGGGCCCCTTTTGCAGCAATTACTGCCTCGATGCGGCATGGCATGGAAGCTATCAGCCTGTGGCACTGCTGAGGTGTTATGGAAAACCAGGATGCTTCAATAGCGGCCTTCAGCTCTTCTGCATTGTTTGGTCTCATATCTCATCTTTCTCTTGGCAATGCCCCATAGATTCTCTATGGGGTTCAGGTCAGGCGAGTTTGCTGGCCAATCAATCACAGTAATCCCACGGTCACTGAACCAGGTTTTGGTGCTTTTGGCAGTGTGGGCAGATGCCAAGTCCTGCTGGAAACTGAAGTCAGCATCCCCATAAAGCTCGTCTGCAGAAGGAAGCGTGAAGTGCTCCAAAATCTCCTGGTAGATGGCTGCGTTGACCCTGGACTTAATGAAGCACAGTGGACCAACACCAGCAGATGACATGGCTCCCCAAATCAACACAGACTGTGGAAACTTCACACTGGACTTCAAGCATCTTGCAGTGTGTGCCTCTCCATTCTTCCTCCATACTCTGGGTCCTTGGTTTCCAAATGAGATGCAAAAGTTGCTCTCATCAGAAAAGAGGACTTTGGACCACTGAGCAACAGACCAGGTAAGACGCCTTTGACATTGTTTGTTGTTCAGGAGCGGCTTGACAAGAGGAATATGATATTTGAAGCCCATGTCCAGGATCCGTCTGTGTGTGGTGGCTCTTGATGCATTGACTTCAGCCTCAGTCCACTCCTTGTGAAAGTCCCCAACACTTTTGAATGGTCTTTTCCTGACAATCCTCTCCAGGCTGCAGTCATCCCTGCTTCTTGTGCACCTTTTTCTTCCACACTTTTCCCTTCCACATAACTTTCTATTAATGTGGGAACATCCAACTTCTTTTGCAATTACCTTTTGAGGCTTTCCCTCCTTATGGAAGGTGTCAATGATGGTTTTCTGCACAACTGTCAGGTCAGCAGTCTTTCCCATGATTGTGATTCCTACTGAACCAGACTGAGAGACCATTTAAAGGCTCAGGAACCCTTTGCAGGTGTTATGGCTTAATTAGCTGATTAGAGTGGGACACTTTGAGCCTAGAATATTGCACCTTTTCAAAATATTCTAATTTTCTGAGATTGTGGATTTGGGGTTTTCATGAGCTGTAAGCCATAATCATCACAATTATGACAAATCATGGCTTGAACTATCTTGCTTTGCATGTAATAAGTCTATCTAATATATAAGTTTCACCTTTTAAGTTGCATTACTGAAATAAATGAACTTTTGCACAATATTCTAATTTTTCGAGTTTCACCTGTATATTGAGTTATTTTTGCAGTGTAAAGTAAGTTTATAAAAATAATAATATATAAACAGTGCAAATCAAAAAACCTCCCCACAATATAAAAATCAATAAAAAATATATATAATTCATAAAGTGTCCAAGAAAATATATAAAGTGTGTACAAAAAAGTAAAAATAAATTAAGTATAAATAAAAAGTCCTTCTTCCCAAAATGTATAATCAAAATAATCTTTTCCCAAAGAAATGTGCTTCCGCCATCCACTAGTGCAGAATCAACATCAACCGCACTCACCAGATATTGGTAAGTATTGCGCCTTTTAGGATTTTAGGGATCCTAAACCCCCTCTATGTTCTCCAGAGCTCCTTATCTGCCTTGAATGGCCTGATGCTCTCCTTCCACTCACTCCTAGTAAGAGCTCCCCAGCAGTGCAAAAGAAAAAAATACCATAGTGTGATATTGCTAATACCATATGCAGTATTAAAATAACACCAGGCCACTCACATGTTCAAAGATAATTAAAAGCATTTGATTTATTGCCTTCATCTGCTCACACAGATCCACATAACCACAGTTCAATCCAGAGACCTCACAGCCTTTTGGTTTGCAGAGGATAAAAGCATACAGTTCCAACAACAAAGATGGCCACCTGGAACGCACTGCTCAGCGTGCGTTCCACTCACCGGAAGTGATGCAAGATGTTTGGACGGCACACTGGAAGTGCGTCGACATGTTTCGCCCCTCCCACAGCATTGACGCACTTCCGGTCTGTCGTCCAAACGTCCCGCGTCACTTCCGGTGAGTGGAACGCACGCTGAGCAGTGCGTTCTAGGCGCCCATCTTTGTTGTTGAAACTGTGTGCTGTTATCCTCTGCAAACCAAAAGGCTGTGAGGTCTCTGGATTGAACTGTGGTTATGTGGATCTGTGTGAGCCGATGAAGGCAATAAATCAAATGCTATAAACTATCTTTGAACATGTGAGTGGCCTGGTATTGTTTTAATACTGCATATGGCTGCAATGATGTTGATTCTGCACTGGTGGATGGTGGAAGCACATTTCTTTGGGAGAAGATTATTTTGATTATATATTTTGGGAAGAAGGACTTTTTATTTATACTTAATTTATTTTTACTTTTTTGTACACACTTTATATATTTTCTTGGACACTTTACAAATTATATATTTTTTTTATTGATTTTTGTATTGTTTTGGTTATTGATGTTATTTATTTGGTGAGGAGGTTTTTTGATTTGCGCTGTTTATATATTATTATTTTTATAAATTGGTGTATTGCACCATTGAGCAGCAGCATACTTTTAACTTTATCACCTATTGTAAGGTTTTCTTGTGCGCTGGGGTTGGTGATATACTTATTAAAGTAAGTTTATGTTACTTTTTATATGCTGTCTCCACATTTCTGTTGTTAATTTAACTACCTCACGCCCCGCCTATAGACATATGACATCCTCCCACTCGTGCGCCTCACTCTGCAGTGTATTGTCACCCACTGTCTCCACTGGACACAGTGAGGGGTGGGTGGAAGAAAGGAAGGGGTGGGTGGAAGGAAGGAAGGTAGGAAGGAAGGAAAGGGTGAGAGAAGGAAAGAAGTAAAAAAAGGAGTGGGTAGAAGGAAGGGTGGGTGGAAAGAAGGGATGGATGGAAGGAAGGAATAGAGGGGTGGGTGGAAGGAAGGAAGAGTGAGTGGAAGGAAGGAAGGAAGCGGTGGGTGGAAGGAAGGAAGGATGGGTGGAAGGGGTGGGTAGAAGGAAGGGAGGGTGGGTGGAAGGAAGGAAGTATAGGTGGAAGGAAGGGAGGGAGGGGTGGGTGGAAGGATGGAAGGAAGAGAGGGGTTGGTGGGTGGGAGGAAGGAAGGGAGGGGTGGGTGGAAGGAAGGGTGGGTGGAACAAAGGAAGGAAGGGGTGGGTGGAAGGAAGGGAGGTGTAAGTATAAGGAAGGGAGAGGTGGGTGGAAGGGAGGGAGGAAAGGAGGGGTGGGTAGAAGGAAGGAAGGAAGGAAGGAAGAGAGGAAGGGAGGGCGGGTGGAAGGAAGGGAAGGGTGAAAGGAAAGAAGGGAAGGGTGGGTGGAAGGAAGGAAGGGAGGGATGGGTGGAAGGAATGGAGGGAAGGGTGGGTGGAAGGAAGAAGGGGAGGGTTGGGTGGAAGGAAGGAAGGGAGGGGTGGATGGAAGGAAGGGAGGGGTGGGTGGGTGGAAGGAAGGAATGGATGGGTGGGTGGGTGGAATAAAGGAAAGAAGGGAAGGAAGGAAGGAAGGGAGGGGTGGTTGGTTGGAAGGAAGGAAGGAAGGAAGGGAGGGGTGGTTGGAAGGAAGAAAGGGAGGGGTGGTTGGAAGGAAGAAAGGGAGGGGTGGTTGGAAGGAAGGAAGGAAGGAAGGAAGAAAGGAAGGAAGAGAGGGGTGGGTGGAAGGAAGGAAGGGAGGGAGGAAGGGAGGGGTGGGTGGAAGGAAGGAAGAAAGGAAGGAAGAAAGGGAGGGTTGGGTTGAAGGAAAGAAGGAAGAGAGGGGTGGGTGGAAGGAAGGGAGGGGTGGGTGGGTGGAAGGAAGGGAAGCGTAGGTGAAAGGAAGGAAGGGAGGGGTGGGTGGGTGGAAGGGAGGGGTGTATGAAAGGAAGGAAAGGAGGGGTGGAAGGAAGGGAGGGGTGGGCAGATGGAAGGAAGGGAGGAAGCGAGGGGTGAGTGGAAGGAAGGGAGGGTGGGTGTGTGGGTGTAAGGAAGGGAGGGGTAGAAGGAAGAAAGGTAGGTCGAACTCACCATGTCTTATTCAGATGCATCAGAGCTGTTGGCTGCTGTATTAATTTTCCCTCCCATATATGCTCTGAAGCTGCACGGACTGGAGTGTGGGCGGGCACAGGGGAAGGCAGAGTAGATCCAGCCTCTCTCCCCTCTTCTATTGGTGCAGAGGATGTAGGGGGGCTGGACAGTGAGAATAACACAGCGGCGGTGGGGGTAGTGGCAGAAAGAAAACTGAACCGTCAAGTATGTTCTGTGCAGTGGTGGGGGCAGTGACAAGCAGCAATCTCCTGTATGTCTTTCAATGAAGCAGCTGCAAGCCGTTTCTCCTCCTGTGGCTTCCAGCTGCTTTATTGAAAGCCATACAGGACATCGCTGCTTGTTACTGCCCCCACAGCAACCCCTCCCACACGCCCCTAGGCCTGGCACTGCTCGCCGCCCCCACCTTATTTCCACTCGTGGGTGAGTGGAAATTTTAAGGGCTGCAGGGATGGTTGGAACCTCTCCTCTGGGGGGTTCAGACCCCCCTTGACCCCCCCTTATCTATGCCCCTGGCTTTCATTTATAGACATTCATTGTGTAATATTGTGATGATCTCTGCGATTGGTACAGACAGGGCCAATCGCAGCACATCAGTACCATGTGATAGCTGTGGCCAATCATAGCTATCACAGTGTAGCACCTTCTAGTGTTCTACTAGAATAGTGTACTGTATTATAGGCAAAATCATTGTGTGACTCATGGTAGCTGTGTGGGTCATGTGATTAAGGTTGGGTTGTTGCAGGTCAGCTGGCTGACTCTACAGTTGTGGCTCTATCACCTCCTCATTACACTGGACAACGATAGAACCTTCCAGAGGTTGTAAATTGTGGTGCTGCGCTAATAAACTATATGTGAACCCCAATATGTGATATTCAGTGAATGGGTAAACAATATCCCCTTATAAATCAATTAAATCAAAATATGACATATACCCCAAAATATACCTCTACACCACCTCTACTAAGTGAGTACATAAACAAAATACTCCACACATACATACACAATAATTATACACATATATTGAATGCTGTGATGCCGAATGAACTCCTGAACGGCAACACCAGTGAATAAATAAAGTGACATAAACGCATGTAAACTTTACATGCCCTGGATAAGCAGGTTGAAAGAAATAATAGTGATCCCACTAGGGGATAAAAATCAAAGTGAATCAGTAAAACCACTCCTTGTGGCAAACATGAGAAAAAAAAAAAGGAAAAGAGGAATCAAAAAGGTAAACACATGTATATATTTGTAAAATATATATATATTTTTTTTATTATTTTATTTTTTTTATTTAATTTTATTTTATTTTAGCATAGATCACATATAGCAGCACACGAGTTTACCTCAATATATTCTCAATTCTCTGCTTTATTTCCTCCTGTTTATGAGATTTGAGTGTTCCAGCCCAGCTTTGCATATTCTAGTACATCCAAAGCAGTTTATAATATAAATAAATAACATGTCCAACAGGGATAGAAGAACCCCCTCATGAGGCCTCGTTCACACAGTTATACGTAAGCATACACCAATGTGAGTGCGGTGTTTCCCAGCATGGAGATGCGTAGGTGCCATGTGCATCCCTATGTCAATGCCATGCCATTCATGTTAATTGGCACACAGTGGCTGAATGAATACAGAGGCTGCTCCCACTTGGACATCCGTACATGTGCAGGTGAATGCGCATAGGCACACACCTGCACCCACATAGCTGTCAAATTGGGAGCAGCAGCTACGTCCCAATTGACATGAATGGGACTGTCTGTATGGGGATGCATGGAACATCTGTACATCCCCGTACTGGCAAACATGGCCTTTGCATGGATGTACTCTTGGCTACGCATTTGTAAAAAAGGCCTTAGGGATACAGCAGGCATGCAGTCCCAGAAACTCAATCACAGATGTTTCATCAATAGAGTCCATGTTAGATTTTTTTAAATATAATATGCCAAAAAATTAAATAGTAGCTTTGGGTGGACAGTTTCTTTAATAAATGTATGTATATCCCCAACTATAGATCTCAGATTAGGGGGCAACCTGGGCCAGAAGCTATGACCATACAGAAAGGAGTATACTGTATGTGAACTTTTCTCCACAGACCATAATGGAAAAGCTATCTGCTAGCAGACCTATGGGAACAGTAATAAAAATCTGAATCTAAGCCCTCTCCACTCTATCCAAATCTAAACACAATTTTGTGCTTAGGGTGCAATTGAAAGTAAATATATGGTGCATTGCAGTAACACACACATTACCGCAACCATGGGTAGAAATTCGCTAAAAAAGTATTGGGAAATCTCATTATTTGATTATTTTGTTATCAGGGGCGGACTGACAACTCATGGGGCCCCCGGGCAATAGGGGATCATGGGGCCCCTGTGTCCTTGCCCAAACTCAAAAAAGCCTATGAAAAAGGTACCAGGGGCATCTCATGGGGCCCCCTACTGACCCCGGGCCCCCGGGCAGTGCCCGAGTTTCCAAATGGTCAGTCCACCCCTGTTTGTTATTAATAATAGTATTCTTGTGCATATTTTTCATATCTTTTATTGATTTCACTTTCACCAGAAATCCTATGCCTACAAAAATGGAAGCCCCCTGCACAGAATAAGTAGCAGCTAATAGACTACAAACAAATGCAACTTTCAGCCTACCAGTGAAAAAAGTCACAAGCTGGGGCTAATGTTCTCATCATCAATGTGACATTTCACAGATTAGCACCCGCACCCTTGCAACACTGGTACCTGTGTGACAGTAGCCTTTCTTATGGAAAGTTTGCAGGAAGGACCCATGAGGTTTCATAACACTATGGGGTTGCACCTTGACACTACAGGAAGGGGGATGTGCCAAGGGATCCTGGGAAGTGAACTTTCCTTTGAAAGCACTGTGTGCTCTGTTCCTTGCCTCTCTGTGGGCTACATTATCATTTAAAAGGAAAACAAAGCTTTTTCCAAAGAAAACACATCTAGAGGACAACAATGCTTTATGTAGTATTTGTGTGCACAGTGCTCACTAAAAACTGTTTACTAAATGTACACTTATTGTGTGCATGTGTTTGTGCTTAAATGTGCAAATTTAGGTAATGTCTGCATTTAAAAACATTTTAGGCCATTTTGCATTTTTGCATAAACATGCATTACATCCACTGAAATGAAATAACTGCCAATGCCCTAATATGGCAAAAAGTGGAGAGACCTTTTTTTCCCCAAAACAATTTGTGTTGCCTTAGTGTACTGGCGTGCCATTCCAAATGAATAGCACCATAACACACCAATGCACATGAAGCTTCAGGGCAGAAGGCACTTTAATATATAAATCAAACAATCAGGATTTGGTAAAAACATGTTTTATAAACTTGTCCTTGGTCTGATTGAAATAAAGTATTTGAAATAAGCAAGTTTCCTATATTTGACCACACATTCTCTAATAGTGCAATCATTTTTAAAATGTATGTATAGCCCAAACTTTTTTTTTTTTCATTTTTGATAGAGAAGAAAAGGGTTAACACCCTTATTTCTTCTTTCTCTGTCCCCTTTGGGACATTTACCTTGACTACTAGTCCCAGAGATAAATTCTCTCCACATTTAATACAATTGCCCTTTTCAGACAATTGTCACTATAATGGGTGCCTTCATTGTAAGATTTACCCTTACTTCTTGGTTTGGCTTTTACATGCGCAACACTGATAAAATTAATAAATGTACATGTGTTAAATTAAGCTGATCCATACAATAAATTTTAATTTGTAAAAATGAACACAAACGCATTGTAATGAAAATACGGCATGTGATATGATTTGATGAACTGATTCATTCATCTGTTTGGTCCGAGCATGTCCAAGCACTTTTTCACTTTTTTTGGTAAATACATAAGTCTCAAGTGTACTTGGGAAATTTTTCCACTGAATCATAATATCTGATGGTCTACCAAGTACAGTATATATTAGCATTACTGTATAGAATTTTATGCAAAGCCCAAACTTTTTTTCTGTTTTGGATAGAGTAGGATATGGTTAAAACACTATTTTTTTACTGTCCCATTGGGAAGATTTCTCCTTTGATTCTGTTTCAATACAGAAAAGGAAGCAACTAGAAATCTCCCCAAAGTAGGGAAATTATTTCTTAGACAGTTGGCAATGGAACAGGTGTCCATATTGGAAGACTTCCCCTCTATTCTTGACCCAGTAACAATTCTAAATTTGACATTTTCCTTTGCCTTTAGCCTCTGGCGAAATGGTCACCAGGATAAATGGAGATGGCGAATATACCCAGTGGGCATACAGACAGCAATGAAAATATATGTTTATGTGGGAGGGGTTGTCCCCACAATTATATCATGGCTGGCAATATGTCATGTTCTGGAAAAAGGGAAAAATATGGGAAAAAATCTATAAAGCTACCTGCTCAATTCTACAGGTACCAGTAGTGACTGTCCTCTACCTAACTCTTTATTCTTTTTTTTTTTTTGTTGAGCAATGTAGGGAAGGCATCAGGGATTTATTGTATTCATAAAGAGAACGTATCACTGCACAATACTATAACTTGTCATCCCATTTGTGAAAGTAAGAAAGATAAGCCAAAAAATTGTTTGAAAATAATATAATGTAACAAATTACATGAAAATAATAACTAAAGGACCACACTCTGCACATGTAATTATATGTGCACTTAGAACACATGCATTAAAAAAAAAATCTTAACACATACAGGGTATTGCTGTGCACGACAGGGACAGAGGAATAAACCTAGGGCTATCATTTATGGTTGACACTATGGGGGAGATTTGCTAAAATTGGAGTACTCAGAGTCTGGTGCAGCTGTGCATGGCAGCCAATCAGGTTCTAACTTTAGCTTGTTCAATTAAACCTGGTAGCTGATTTGTTTCTATGCAGAATTGAACCAGATTTTTCACTCTGCAGTTTTATTTAATTATTATACGTACTTATATAGCGCTGTCAATTTACACAGTGTGTTACATACATATATCATACATTCACATCAATCAGTCCCTAACCCTCAAGGGGTGTACAATCTAATACATACTAGGGCAACTTAGTATGCCAATTAACCTACCAGCATGTCTTTGGAGTGTGGGAGGAAACCAGAGCACCTGGAGGAAACCCACACAAGCACAGGGAGAACATGAAAACTCCAGGCAGGTGGTGCCATGGTTGGGATTTCAATCAATGACCCTAGTACTGCCAGGTGGAAGTGCTAACCATTACGCCACTGTGCTGCACAGTAAATAACTCCCTAAGTGAATAAGATGTAAAGGTTTTGGATGTATTGCTACTGGATAATTTTGGATATGGCATTTTCTTGCAATTTTACAGGCGAAGCAAGTTTTGAGGTTTAGCATATTTGGTATAAAGAAAATATGCATTCTATCAAATATATACATAAATAAATAAGATATACTAAGATTTCATATATGATATACATTGCTATAATAATCCTGCAATCTATCCCTAATACATACCTTCAATTTATGTCTGAAGTGTCTCAATTCTTATATAAATATAAGTCCCCAGATGTGAAATTATTCAGGTTTTAGGGGTAAACTCAGGGCTTAATATAGCACTGTATATCATATATGAAATGTTGACATATTTGGTATCTATTTACTATTTATATGGTTTAATCTTTCATATTCTAAAAAAAAAAATACTGTGTTCTGTGCATTAACATTTATTTTAATTTATTTTTTACTAAAAATATAGGTTTCGTAAGTATTTCCAAAAATATTGTGCAGCATAAAAATTGCAAGTACCAGCTTTTTTTTTTACAGGTTTTTACTGAAAACATTTATTGTTTAAGGGGTTTTAAGGAAATTTTTAAATACAAAAATGCACATTTCTGCAAGTGTATGAAAAAAAAAGTATGGATTCAGCATCAAAAGGGGTTAATAGCCAATGAAAAGGCAGATTCACTTTTACTCACATGTATTTTAGTTTATCATTTAATTTGTAACCGATATACAGTATTTTTGTTATGTCTTTTATAGTATCATAGTTCTCTGGGTTCTAAAATAGAGATCCGATCTAAATGAGAAAGGTGTGTGTCCCATGCAGATTGACTGGTACAGGAATGTAGTTCTTTTCAGTTGTTATAGCTATTTGCTCATGAAAGCCCCCTTGTTGTGATCAGTAAACCTTAGCTGCTGAGCCATTTCCTTCTCTGTCTTCATATGCAGAGCTCAGTGGTTAATGTTCTCTTATTGCAGGCTTTTTTTTACATTGCAGCCCCTTTCATTCATTCCATCATTTCCATGGCCAAAACCACCTGCAAGACTTTAGAACTTTACAAACATTCACCATTTTAATAGCAGGCGTGGTCTGGACACTTCACATGCAAAGTAGCTGTTCCATTCATATCCAGAGCAATTACACATACACTCCAACCTAACTTGTAGTCTTTGCACACTGAAAACATCAGCTTTACTCAAAGCAGGGCTACAAAGTCAGGCTACAGATAGCTCATTGCTGCTATATACTAAACCTTAGACTAAAGTAAAAAAGTAAAAATTCTGTGTAAACTGAATACAATTAGTAATAAAAACATACTGAACAATTAATCATGACATTCTTTAGCAATAAGTGTATGTGTGTGTGTAAATGAGTGGGTTTTTCTGTCTTCAATTAATTTTATGGTTACAAAAAAGTACTGAACATTTTTTTCATTAAATTCTTTACCTATCAACATTTGTTTATTTAAAAAAATGTTTATTAATATTATTGCTGTGAGTTGTTGTCATTGTTGTTTATATCGCACTTTGAATCATTTATGCACACATATTTTTACAGCTTCCCATGCTAATGTCTAATCAGTAGTTTTTTTCTTTTTTAAGCTCAGAAAGAGTACATACATAACAAGGAAGAACAAATGCAATGACAAATGTATAGTTTATTTGTAAAGTTTCGAACAATTTTATACAATAATATAAACTGCAGTTGAAACAGATAATTTGATATCAAATGGATCTTATATCTGTAAAATGAAAACATGAAAAAAGAGACAATTCTAGAGACATTGGTTTGCCTTTCAGTAATATAACATTTTTCAGGGTATTTAGTGAAATCAAAAGGTCACAAATTGTGTAGAAAACTCTAACACATCATCATCAGCTCATCACTAAAGTATTATAAAGATAGTGAGGATTAAATGATTGACACAGATATACTAGTTACATGTAACACACAAGCGCAAGCACTCACTATTTATTTATTTATCTATCTATCTATCTATCTATCTATCTATCTATCTATCTATCTATCTATCTATCTATCTATCTATCATCCATTGATAGGTCAATTAATCTTTCTGTTATTTATCTTTAGTCTTTAGTTGAATTGCAAATGACTACCTGACAGCGCTGAGTGTCTTCAATGAAGAGTGTCCAGGCATTCAGTGCTGCTTTGTCTATGAGAGGAGGGGGTGAAGGAACTCCTTCAGAGATTCCAGTCCAGCCACAAAATAACATGTACATCACCATCCAGTTTATCATAACTGTTGCAGCCATCCATCCCAACTCATGGCTTTCTTCCAACAGACCAGTTGGGGTTATTTTATTCCTCCATGGATGTGAGATGGGTCAGTCCCCAGAAGGTGCCACTTTAGCTATATACGGTCTAGCTATAGCTGTTTTCTGGATCCTAAAAAAAAAAAAGAACACAAAGATAGGCTATAGCTAAGAGCAATGTGATCCCCATACAGCTTGACCAGTAGAGGACTGAAGCTCTTTTTAGTTGTCATAGCTATCTGCTCATGAAAGCCCTCCTGTGGTGATCAGTAAACCCTACTTGTGGAATCATTTCCTCCTCTGTCTTCATATGCAGAACTTTGTGACTAATGTTCTCTGTTGCATGTTTTTCTTTCACATTGCAGATCCTTTAATGCACTCCATCATTTCCATGGCCAAAACCACCTGCAAGACTTGAGAACTTTACAAGCACACATCATTTTAATAGCAGGCATGGTCTGGACACTTCACATGCAAAATAACTGTTTTATTCACTAACATACAAAAAACATACACTCCAACATAACTTACAGAAAATAAGTTGCAGTTCATAACTACTACTACTACCACTAATATTACTACTAACAATAATAGTAATGAAAATTATAATTATTATTATCTCTTTAGACTGAAAGTAAAATTTGTAAAAAATGTGTTTAAAATCAAGTAGGGTGTATATATATATATAATAAAAATATATTTTTTATATATTCACACACATATATATGTATTATACCGTATATAGTGCTAATTAATGTATATTTGTATTTTCTGTCTAATGTTTATGTATTTTGTGTTACATAAATAAAATGAACATATTGTTTCATGGCATAGCAATCAGCATTTTATTATGATTATTATTATTATTATTGTTGTTGTTATTGCACTTAGAATCGTGCAAATATACTGTAGTTACAGCTATAGCTAACCAGGCTAATGTTTCATCAGTTATTTTTTAAAAGGTAAAAAAGTAGTATACATAACAGAGAGAAACAAATATGACAACAGATATAAAATATATTTTTATCGTTTAGAACAATTTTTTCCACTAATAGAATGTATTAGTATGCAATTTAAACATGAATCTTGATATGACATAGATCTGTTACAATGAAAAAAAGTCTATAAAATTATAGACAAAAGTGTTTGCCCTTCCATTAATAGAACATTCTTCAGGGAAATTAGTAACAAAGGTCACAAATTGTGTAGGTAACTTCCACTATCATCAGTACAGCACCAAGTTATTATAAAGAAAGAGAGAATTTGATTTACTGTATATATGCTAGTCAGATATGAGACAGCAAGCTATCTGTCTTTTTATCTATCTATCTATCTATCTATCTATCTATCATGCATGTGTAATGCATGCAGTTGTTCAATATGTGAAAAATGTGGTGTGTGTATTAAATACAATCATTACAATGTGGATTTTTTAAACTTTAATAAATGTCTGAATTAAGTAGAAATAATGCATATAGCTGGATTATGACATAAGTGTATTGTATATCTGCTGATGCGTACCTAATTTCTCACAATTGCAAAGCTTTTCAATGAAGAGGATAAAATGAATGCATAGAAAATCATTAAAAGCTCAGTTCTTTAGCCACAAAAAGTGTAAACAGCCTGGACAAACATTGATCCACAATAGTGAGCTTAACAAACCATTGCATGTGTTGTAAATAATGAAAGTTACTAGAGTCTATTGATGTGCACAGCAAGTGTTAATTCCCATCCTCAGGACCACCACTCTTGTTGACCTAGCCCCTCCTTCCCAGGTGCAGGACCCTCTCATAAAAGCTTATCTGGAAGATTATCTCCAATTCAATTGCAGATGACTGCCTGACAGAGCTGGGTGTCTTCAGGGAAGAGACCAGTGTCCAGGCATTCAGTTCAGCTCTGCTTATAAGAGGAGGCAGTGAAGGCATTCCTTCAGAGATACTGGTCAGCCACAAGACAACATAGGAATTATCATCGAGACAGTTCCCCATAACTGTTTTGGACCGTCACCTGTGGCCATGAGCTTCTTCCAACAGACCAATAACTCAGAGGAACAGTTCTTCTCAAGGATTTCAGATGAGGAAGATGAAATTGACATTCTAGGAGATGATGACAGTTGTGACTTCCAGAAACATTTCTGCCTTCACCCCAAATCTTCAGACATGGACACTGAGGAGATGTCTCCCACCAAATCCAGCTGTGGGGATTCAGAGAGTGACTCATCTGGAGAGAGCGAGAGTGGGTCTACAGAACAGACCATGAACACTGGAGGTAAATCAAAAAGGACTTTGGTGAAACCTCCATATTCATACATCGCTTTGATCACCATGGCTATTCTACAGAGTCCTCACAAAAAACTGACCCTCAGCGGAATCTGTGACTTCATCAGCAATAAATTCCCTTATTATAAGGACAAATTTCCAGCCTGGCAAAACTCCATTAGGCACAACCTATCCCTCAATGACTGCTTTATCAAGATCCCCAGGGAACCAGGCAACCCAGGCAAGGGAAACTACTGGACCCTGGACCCAGCTTCAGAAGACATGTTTGATAATGGAAGTTTCCTCAGGAGGAGGAAACGCTTTAAAAGACACCACAACGAATTCATCAAAGATAGCTTGATGATCTACCCTCCCTTTCATTACTACAGACCGTTCAGGGCCCTTCACCCACAGACGTATGTTCATCCCCATGTCCTAACGCCATTGCCCATAACTGAAAGACTAGTGATCCCTGCACACCAACAGATCCCTTACCAGGATATGCCTCATGGGAAACTCCCTAGCAACATGCAAGGACTAAATATACAGCTCAAACCTCATGCTTTGGGCAACCAACACTCTCCAAACAAATGCTCCTTCAGCATAGAGAGCATTATGAAGAAAACCAAGGAGCCAGAAATTTCTGTTCCAGACCTCCAGCAGTCCTGGAACTATAATCATTTTCAGCAAAGGTCAGCTTCCATGCTGCCAGCTATACTTAACATAAATGCTGGACCTCTGGTATCATCCTATGGAGCCCGTCAGTACTGCCATATGAGGTTCCCTGCTAGCTTGTAATGTGTGTATATATATATATATCCTGTCCTCGAATTAACAGCAACTAAACCTGAGCAATCACGCTTACTGTGCTGCTTTTTCCTTGTATTTAATGGACCCCAATGTCTGATCTAGAGAAATGTCTTAAATAATGAACTGGACTATATAAAATCCCGCATTGTTGTCACTGCATTGCTATGATCAGGACTTAGTATCAGTAATACACAGTTGGTGAGGAAGGATGGAAATTCGTAATTCCTGTGTGTTTTTTATTTTTGTTTGTTTGTTTTTTGACTCTCTGTGGGTAGAGTGTTGTATTTAAAAGTTTGCATGGCTGTTATGTTTTCCTTGATGTTTCATTGCTTATGGAGATGTAAATAGTTATAAAATATTTATTGTCAGAGAATAATAACATGTGTGGTAAGTCCATACAATAAAACTTTTTAATAGTATTAAAAAGGGGTGATTTCATTTTGTCCTTTTTTTATTTTAAAATAATGCTTGTATTCTTTTTTTGGATGAAATAGAAACATTATATAATAGTTTACTTTCCGTTTTATAAATATGCTTTGCATTACAAGAGTACAGGCCTATAGTAGTCATGTTGTTTGCAAACTGTTGATGCTGTATAATAATAATAGTTGTATTAGAAAGTTTAGAGCGATGACCAGAGTCAGGAGAGTTTTCAGTGCAATGCGTAGCAGGAAAATGCGGTGTATCTAAGACCAGGTACTTAACATTAGTATTTATAATTTGATACTCCACATTGCAAACAAAACTTACTAGAGTTAATTATATTTATATAGGAAATCTGGTAATATCTGGTTATTGCTGAACTGGTGATTCACTGTAGATTCACTTTTACAAAAAAAAATTGCTCTGATATTGGGGGGGGGGGGGTTACTTAAACTTGAGCACTCAGAATCTGGTGCAGCTTTGCATGGTAGGCAATCAGCTTCTAACTTTAGCTGTTTAAATTAAGCTTTGACAATGAGCCCCCGGTCATATCGGGTGCGATTTGGCATGCGATTTGCATGCCAGGCTACTTGCAAATCATATGCCAAGTCACACCCTATTGTCTGTAATTACAGCAATCATATCGGTACTGTTCCGATTTGGTCGGATCCGCACCGATTTCTAAAGTAGTACATGGACTACTTTTGTTGCGATTTGCATAGACATCTTTGTCAAATGTCTTGCAAATCACAATGAAATCTGCAGGTCACTGTCACTTCACTGTAAGTAGCACGAGGGGGGGGGGGGGGGTTAGGGGTATGGAGGAGGGGGGTTTTGAGGGGGGGGGATATTTGGTAAAATGTGGAATCTGATTGGTTTCTATGTAGAGCTGCATCAGATTTTGCTGATATATTACTATGTCCCTCATATAAAATATAGATGTATCCAGGGGTGGACTGACAACTCATGTGGCCCCCTGGCAATAGGGGATCATGGGGCCCCTGTGTCGTTGCCCAAACTCAAAAAGCCTATGAAAAAGGTACCAGGGGCACCTCATGGGGCCCCCTACTGACCCCGGGCCCTCGGGCAGTGCCTGAGTTTCCAAATGGTCAGTCCACCCCTGGATGTATCCCATCAATCACCTGGGAGCCAGAGACTGGGTAAAATGTACTCCTTTAGCAAAGAAGTATTTTAATTGCTTCTGAAGAACTATATAGAAGAGAAAATACGAATTTTTCATTCATAAAAATAGAACCATAGGAAAATATTTTTTTATCTCAACTAAAAATAGCAGTATTAATCATAGCATATTATTAATAATGTTACCTGGCACTATGTTAAACAGTACTTGATATCTGCCTTTGGTACTGGTATCACTACCTGTAATGTGTTACTCTTTACTTAAAATGCAAATATTTGAAATGCTACCCAGACTCACTATGCCGGAGAACATTTTCATTTTTCCTTTCTGTTTGACTTAATAAAAGTTTTGAAATCTGTATAGCCTTCTGGTTTTACACCTATGAATTTTGGAAAAGCACCTTATATATGTTTATGCATTGAGTTGCCATTCAGATATCAATTCAATGCACCACCAAAACACAGCTGTGTCGCAGTACACCTCAACACTGATGCATTACTAGTCATTGTGATATGCTACATTAGAAAAAAAAGTGCAGGTACTTTTTTTTTTCTATCAATTCTATTGCGACGCTGAAATACATGTAAATGCATGATATAACGTGCGTTAATGCTACACACCAGGATGGACAGGTAAGCAAACTTATACTAAAATACTGATTTGTTATCTTCTTGGAAAATAGTGAACTGAACTTACCCGCACAAGAACAGTCAGTGGATATGATACACCAGCAGCCCTTGCACACTCACATCCCTTGGATGCCTCTACTATAGTAAGGAATAGAATGAGTGCTACATGTTTCCAAGCTTTTACTGAATGTTTTATTACTGAACTTTATTACTGTCAAGACCAGGGTCTCTAATAATACATTACCAGAAGGGAAAGATACTTTACATTACTTTTTGCTAACTGCTTTATATAGATTCTTCATAACGGTAGCAGAGTGCCATTGATCAATGCAGCAAGTTTGCTGTTTAAAAGACCGTTAGCAGGCCTAACATTTTTAATTTTATGCCTTGAAACCAGGGGTGGACTGACAACTCATGGGGCACCCAGGCAATAGGGGATCATGGGGCCCATGTGTCCTTGCTCACACTCAAAGCACACCCAAAAAAGCCTATAAAAAGGTACCAGGGGCATTTCATGGGGCCCCCTACTGACCCTGGGCCCTCGGGCAGTGCCCAAGTACTCGAATGGTCAGTCCGCCCCTGCTTGAAACTGTAGATCCCTAATAACACTTTTAGAATTGCCCTTTTTTTCTTGAAAATATTCTGCACTTTTCAAGTTACAAGCATATTAATTTTCACAAGAATTAAATGTAGGCACTTCTGGCAGTGTTGTGTGTGTGTGTGTGTGTGTGTGTGTGTGTGTGTGAAAACACTATCATGTCTATGTCTTTATCTGGGGCACAAGCAACATCAGCCTCTCCCCAAAATAAATAGCCTCTTTTAATAAAAACATGAAACAAAGGTTTTAGATGTGACTTTCAAGTTTGTACTAAAGAAAATTCTGAACAACCCAAAAATTTTAGATCTTTATTGACATGTATAAATATATTATGTAGTTTAGGGTGGAAATTGGGGATTCAGTTAAAGGTGGGGTTTTATGTAAAGGGAATATAGCTTTGGTGAAGTTGTTGCATGGATACAACTAAAGTCACTAGACTGGATTCTAAAATAAAAAAAAAATTGAAAGATAATCCTGTGTAGGTTTCCTCCAGGTACTCTGCTTTCCTCCCTCACTACACAGACATGTTGGTAGGTTAATTGGCTCCTGTCTAATTTGGCCCTAGTATGTGTATGTATGAATGTGAGTTAGGGACCTTAGATTGTAAGCTCCTTGAGGGTTAGGGACTGATGTGAATGTACAATATATACTGTATATGTAAAGAGTTTTTTAAATTAACAGCGCTATATAAGTACCTGTAATAATAATAAGAGGAAAAGTATATAGAAGGTATAATGGACCTAGTCAGTTTTAAATAAGCACTACTATTTATTTAAACATCTGTTTATTGTGACTTCTATGGACCTGCTTTATTCTAACATTAACCTGTCTCTATACCAAAAAAAAATATTATTATTGGTACTTCTATAGCGCCATCAATTTACACAGTTCTTTACATATATATTGTACATTCACATCAGTCCCTAACCCTCAAGGGGCATACAATCTAAGGTCCCCATTCATACATACACATACTACGGCCAATTTACCTACCAGCATGTCTTTGGAGTGTAGGAGGAAACTAGAGTACCCGGAGGAAACCCATGCAGGCACAGGGAGAACATGCAAACTCAAAGCAGGTGGTGCCATGGTTGAGATTTGAACCAACAACCCTAGTACTGCCAGGTGGAAGTGCTAACCATTTAGCCACTGTGCTGCCCAAATATATTTTTTATCTTTATGTGTGTGTAATAGTCCTTAAAATGAAGACACTGCTAGCAGTATGCACACTACATAAATCTTTTATTGCAAAGTATTAACAAAAATTCATTTAAAAACACATATTCTTGGACTGTCAATTTCCAGCAAATGCATAGGATATATAGATTTTGCTTCAGCCAAATGGCTGTGGTTTAAAATCCAGCACCTATTTATACATCAACTTCAGTACAAACAGCCTGCCCATAGATGGATCGAAATTCAGCCGGTTCCTACTGAACTGGGTTGCTTTCGATCCGTCTATGGCAGGCCTTAGTGGTCAGTGTTAAATAAATGCTCCTGCATCCATGGAAGTCATAAATGCCCGTACGTGGTGGTCCACGGGAATATAAAAATGACCATGCATTAGTGGTTAAAGGAGTAAAAAATTCCCCTAAGTCAGTGGGAATGCCTGTATCAGTGGTCAATGGGAGTTAACAATGCCCCAACATCCATGATCGGTGGAAGTATAAAATGTCCTTATATCCATGGGCAGTGGTAGTAATAAATGCCCCCCCCGCCAGTGGGAAGTCCAGAAAAATCATAACCCTGGCTCATAGGCTTCCAATTTCATAAATAATATGCAATGGCTTATAGAATAATTATTCTCTAATCATGACAGGGGTTAAATGAATCCTTGTCTTGTGCTGAGCTAATTACATTAAAAAAGCATTAGAGCTTCTTTAAGACCACATTGACACCTTTTGGATCCTTATCAGATTTGTGCAATGTGTACATTTGCCCTATGTGTTACATTCCCACGTTTAGTGTAAGGAGGGGAACAACTGTCACAGTTATGTGGTGAAACCAATTGTGTGCGTCTTTTTACATTACTTATATACAAACAAAGCAGCTCTTCAACTGCACTAAGAATAAAACAGGGCCTATAATAGCAGACATTCCTTAATAAATATTGAAGAAAATATTAATTTATTATTAATGAATTAATATAATTAATATAATATTAATTGCTACATGATAATTCTGTATTGATATACTGACAATGTTATGTTACCCTTTAAATTTCGTATATTTTTCTGGTGTTTCGACAGTAAGAAAAACTTTGTGCTAAATACATGCAATTCGTTTCATTATGAATCGAGATTCTGATGTATCCGAATCATAATCGTAACGAATTTCAAAGAATCTGAAATAAATTATAAGGAAAACACAAATTCATTCATATCCATTCATTTCATTCATAGGATATGATGCAATAGTTTGGGTGTAAAGTTTGAAGTATCTGAAATAAGCTAAGGACATAATGAATGATCCAAAGTGATTTGGATCCTTTCATTTTATTCAGACTAGAGCAGCACAGTAGTCTTTGACTCGTGGATGATCAGCTGATTCTTTTTGTACAATTTTTCATTATTATAAAAAATGCACTACGTATGAAATGGAAACATGTTGCAATAAATACAGTAAGGTATAGAAGTGAAATAAAATGATGACTCCTACTTATTGTGTTTAGGTTGGATGGATGTGGATCCATCAGAATCTCTGAATCACAACATAACAAATGAATCCGGAATTCATATTATTTTATTTGTTACTGGATGCACTCCAGTCAATATTATCCAATCAGCTCATTCCATTTCTCTTTGTGGGTTGGACTAGGAGGGATGACTCAGAGAACATATGTTATTTCCCAAAATAACAAATTAACACGTTAAAATGAATATAGCCAACTTTCCCAAAATATGAATGAATTTGAAACAACAAATATGATGAAACATAATGATTTACTTAATAGACGAATCCAAAAATAAACACATTTTTACATGGTGCACATCTCTACTTTGCACTGAAAACCATGAGAACATGTTATTTGGATTTAGGGTTACTTCCCATTGTATGTTATGCGTCCATATTTATGACATATATGCTTTCTTTTGGTGCTTACCAGTTTTGTATGATGCAGATTACATGTGGGTGGGCATCATGTAAACCCAAGTAGCACCCTGATCCTGAATACACAAGTTACCTGAGCCTGATCCTACTCTGTTTTAAGGGGCAACTTATTAAAAAATGAATACAAGAATTAAATCATTCATATAAATGTTAAACCTTTTTTCCAAATAAAGAATTTGCCATGATCTGCCTAACTAGTCTCCGTGAACCTCATGCATTAAAACAGGCATACTTTAACCACTTTCCCTCCAGAGGATTTACCCCCCTTCCTGACCAGGACATTTTTTGTGATACAGCACTGCGTTATTTTAACTGACAATTGCACAGTCATGCAACGCTGTACCCAAATGAAATTTATGTCCTTTTTTTCCCACAAATGGAGCTTTCTTTGAGTGGTATTTGATCGCCTCTGAGTTTTATTTTTTGCGCTATAAACAAAAAAGACCAACAATTTTGAGAAAAAAAACAATATTTTTGACTTTTTGCTATTAAACATGTCCAGTAAAACAATTTAAAAAATCAAATTTCATCATAAATTTAGACCAAAATGTATTCTGTGACATGTCTTTGCTAAAAATAATCCCAATATGTGTAAATTAATTGGTTTACGTGGCTGTTATAGCATTTACAAAAGGCGGTATATACTGTATACTGGGATTTTTACTAGTAAAATTTTATTTAAAATAGTTATTTTTGCTAGTAATGGCGGCAATCAGCGACTTATAGCGGGATTGCGGCGGACATTCTAACACTGGGGGGAACTAGCTTGGTGCCACTGACATCCCCAGTGACACCAATACAGTGATCAGTGCTAAAAAAAAGCACTGACACTGTGCTAATGGCACTGGGTAGGAAGGGGTTAACATGAGGGGCGATCAAAGGGTTAACTGTGTGCAGGAAGTGTTTTACTAGGGGGCGATGTCTGTGTTCTTTACTGTAATCACACTGCCATAGCCATAGATTTCCCAACAGTACTTTTTTGTGTCGCTAGATGACCGTAGTCAAACACACTCTCCTGCCTACATACCTGGACTAAGGACAGATAAAACCAGGAAGTAAATGCTACATCAATCATCTGAAGTTACTCAAGATGGCCATGGCTATAAATGCCACGGGGTATTTTTCAAAGGCAATTCTCTGCAAAATAAAGCATGGAGACATGGATGGATGGGTGAGTTTGGTTTAGCCACTTCAAGTCCAGACACTTTTACCCCCTTCCTGTCCAGGCCAATTTTTAGCTTTCAGTGCTATCAGACTTTGAATGACAATTGCGTGGTCATGCAACACTGTACCCATATAAATTTTTTAGCATTTCTTTGAGATAGATAAAGCTTTATTTTGGTGGTATTTATTCACCACTGGGATTTTTTTTTTTTTTTTGCTATGTAAATGAAAAAGCCCAAAAATGTTGAAAAAAAGTGTTTTTCTTATACAATTTTGCAAATAAATAATATTTCATCATAAATCTTGGCAAAAATGTATTCCATGTTCTTTGTAGTTAAAAGCTAAAAATAACCCAAATTAGTTTATAACCAAAAATTGTAATTTTTAAACTTTTTGTTTACATTTTTATTTTTTTTTTTATATTATTATTTATGTGTTTTTTTTTAAATACTGTCACCCTAGCAGTACAGTGTCACCATGATGACACTGTACTACTTGTGGGGGGTGATGAAGATTTTTTTTTTTTTTACACTGATTGCTGTTACACCCATAAAGGCTGTAAAAGCAATCATTTCTCCATCTCTCTGGCTGCATTCTTGCAGCCATTGAGAACTACTGTGTGAGCTGTGATTGGTCACATCTTGTCACATGGTACAAGACTGTTGTGAATAGCCTTGTACCATGTGACCTCTGTGATCATTCACAGATTTCACATGTAGTAAGCAATGATGTCAGAAGTGACATCTTGCTTACTACTCTGCATGTGATCACTGATTGGCCAATCAGTGATCACATGATCGGGACCTCGCAGAGAGGTCCCGTACGACGATCGGTGTTCCACTGTGTCCGGAACAGGGAGCGTGCAAAAGCAGGGAGCAGGGAGGCCATTTATAAACGGCCACCAGACCCTGCACTGCCACCGCCCAGCCGTTTATATACAATGGCCGAATAGAAGGAGGTTAAATATTACAAATGAATTAACCACTTGACAACTGCGCTATAGACAAATGACGGCTACAGCGCGTTTGTCCAGTTCTGGGAGGGCGTCATATGACGTCCTCCCAGAACGTGCTCTCCCACATGCCCCCGGGGGCTCACACCTGGAGATCTCCGTGATTGCTGTGTCCTACGGCCTTTTACCACGTGATCAGCTGTGTCCAATGACAAAGCAGATCACCCGTAAATGCAGTTGCCAGTTATCAGCTGCACTTTCCTCACGCTGTCACAGCTAGAGGAAAGTACTGCCGATAACCGGCAATTGTCAAAGGACGGTTCGGCACTGATCATCAGGGCCCTGATGATCAGTGCCCAGCAGTGCCACCCACCAGTGCCGCCCACCTGTGCCCAGCAGTGCTGCCCACAAGTGCCCAGTAGTGCCACCCACCTGTGCCCAGCAGTGCCCCCACCAGTGCCACCCATCAGTGCTGCCCAGCAGTGCCACCCATCAGTGCCCAGCAGTGCCGCCAGTCAGTGCCGGCAGTTAGTAACACCCATCAGTGCCCATTAGTGCTGCCTATCAATACCCATCATTGTTGCATATCAGTTCCACCTCATCAGTGCCGCCTATCAGTTCTGCCTGTCAGTGCCCATCAGTGCTGCCTATCAGTGCAGCCTCATCAACGCACATCAGTGAAGGAGAAAAATTACCTGTTTGTAAAATTTTAGAATAGAAACAAAGAAAAACTTTTTTCTATTTTAATTTTTTGCTTATTTTTGTTTATAGCGCAAAAAATAAAACACCCAGCGGCGATTAAATACCACCAAAAGAAAGCTCTAGTTGCGTGAAAAAAATTATAAAAATTTCATATGGGTACAGTGTTGTGTGACCGCCCAATTGTCATTCAAAGTGCGACAGCGCTGAAAGCTGAAAATTGGCCTGGGCAAGAAGGGGGTATAAGTGCCTAGTAGGCAAGTGGTTGAATAGAATTTTTGGTTTGTGGTACTCAGATACAGTGTAGTTCCATTTTGAACATTTATATTCCAGGAAATAAATCTAATTCCTATGGATATGTAAGCATTCAAAAATCAACCTGAAACCCTCTCCAGTTCGATTTGTCGTGTATACATTCCCTGTGGCATGCTATGGCTCCTTCCTCAGAACCCTACCTCACTGCTGAGTTCTGTAGTACTAGTAGCATAGAGGACAAAGGATGGAGCCATGGTGTGTAGCAATGATGTGGAAAATGTGGATATTTTCATATGTAATCTACACAAAGATCTGTGTGATCTTTCCTTCTTTATGTCACTTTCCCATTTAGTGCAGGGCACTGTTACTATTTAGCTATTCATAGGTTTACACTAGGGGAGGCTTTTAAACTCTCTGGCTGTCAGCTACTTTTACCCTTCACACTCACCTGACACATATTTTTTTACAGGCAGGTAAATATGTAAATTAAATGCGTTGTGTACCTGTCAATTTATTAGGTGTTGCTAATGTAATGGGGCTTATTTAACAAACAAGCAGAATTTTCACTTTGCAAAGTGAACATTTACTTAGTAAGTAAGGTAAGCTGTGTCTATGTCAATGATCCAATTTTGTGCAAGATAAAAATCAATTCCCTTACACATAATTGGGTAATTAAGTGAACACTTCATCTTATTTATTAGCTAAGAATAAACATTTATGCTGTAATGTGAACAGCCTTTAATCCTTTAAGCAAATCAATCCCAATGTGAGACTTAGTTGTTCTCATTATTTCAGGACTTCCTCTTCTCTCTTGGGAATAGTTTTTTTTTTTTTTTTTTAATCAACCACTTGCCTTCCAGAGGATTTACCTCCCTTCCTGACCAGGCCATTTTTGGCGTTACGACGCTGCATTATAATAACTGACAATTGCGTGGTCATGCAACGCTGCACCCAAATGATATTTACGTCCTTTTTTTCCCACGAATTGAGCTTTCTTTCAGCAGTATTTGATCGCATATGCATTTTTTATTTTGTGCGCTATAAAAAAAAAGTCTGACAATTTTGAAAAAAAAACTATATTTTTTACTTTTTGCTATTAAACATGTCCAGTAAAAAAATGTAAAAAATCAAATTTCGTCATAAATGTAGGCCAAAATGTACGTCTTTGCTAAGAAAAAATCCCAATATGTGTAAATTAATTGGTTTACGTGAAAGTTATAGCGTTTAGAAATGGCGGTATATATACTGGGATTTTTTTATTTTTACTAGTAATGGCGGCAATCAGCAACTTATAGCAGGACTGCAGCAGACATTTTGACACGGCGGGGAACAGACTTGGTGTCACTGACATCCCCAGTGCCACCAAAACAGTGATCAGTGCTAAAAAAAAAGCACTGACACTGTACTAATTGGCACTGGACAGGAAGGGGTTAACATGAGGGGCGATCAAAGGGTTAACTGTGTGCAGGGAGTGTGTCTGTGTGCTTCACTGTAAACACACTGCTCTGGATGGCTGTGCTGTGCACAGCCATCCAGAGCAGTGTGACGAGCTGACAGGGAGGAAAACTGTTAATAAATAAAACAGCTCTTTGGAAATCACCAGGTGCCGGCGAGTAATCACCAGCTGGGACTCGGTGATTGACAGCCGCGAACGGCAGTGCCTGTAGGACCCGTGCATAGCTCGCGCACGCCCCCTACCTGGAAATGCAACATCACGTATATATACATGATTTTGTGCACCCGTGCCACCCTGTAGCAGTTTTTCTGCTATAGGGTGGTCGGGAAGCTCTGTGGAGTAAACATAACATATGGATTATTTCATGGTTTTAGAAATTTTAGGGGTTATGATTTGTAATATAATACAATTTGTTTTATGTTACAGTATGTATATTTATTTAATTTGATTGGAGGTTTGTGATCATACTCTAAGTCATTGGTTGACAACTTGATATATAAAGGACTGGACATATTGTATTTAAAGTGTTACTAAATCCAGGATCCTGCATTCACTATACCTGGTCTCTCACAGTACACAGAACATGGAAATGATTATAGTAAATATAAACTGATAAATATCTTTTCTCCCGAGCAGTTGGAGCAGTCTTGTGACTTCAGCAGAGCACTGGTTAAAGCTTGCAGGAGGAGTTTTATTTCTCTTCTAGGAGGATGTGAAACCTCTGACCCTGTCTGGACAGTGTCGATTGGCCCTGTGCTGATCACATACACACTCCAAAGAAAAAGAAAAAACCTCTCTAGCAATACACACCAAATTGAGCATGTGCATGTAACCACGTTTTCAGTCTGTATCAGGTAGTCATTTCAACAAGAGGAGGGGCAGAGAAGAAAGGATCAAACAGCCTTTTTACACAATGCAGAGCTTTACTGCATATACAGACCGATTTACTGTTGTGGATTTTGTAACACTTCAATGCTACAGAAAGTGGTCAGACTATGAACATACTACAGTTAGAGATGGTGGACATACTATGGGAGATATTCATAGACTACGGACATATTAGAGGCATAACTGGAGACCAAGAGCTCTGCTGTAGGAGACTGTCAGAGCCTGATTACATGTTACAAGAGCCTGTTAGAGATCTCTGATACAATCTCTTTACAAGTCAGCATACCCTATAGCCCCTTAAAAATGACAGGCACCACGTTTGATCTTACCAAGACCCATTATAAAAGGTCAGAGAAAAAAATATTCAAAAAGGGAAAAAATGGACAACACAGAAAAAGTAAGAGAGGGTGAAAGAAATAAATCAAATCATTTAGCTAGAAGAAACTAATTTATTTCATTGTTTCCTTTATTGTTCTTGAGTAAGCACCTAGGCAAAGAAAACATTGACTGCTGGCTGCTGAGCCCTGAGAGATGCACAGCTAAGCCACCCAGCCATACATGAATCGACATTCAGGAAGTTCAGCAGGGACCTGCCAAATTTTCAACCATGTATGGGCTAGCTTGTTGTACACATGTTGATCTAGCGATTGACTTATGTACAGCCACCCTGTCGGGTTTTTCCTGATTGATTAGTGTTGCTGGCTATAGCTGGCAACATTGGTCATGGTATTCTCCCGGTGGGGAAGACTGTCCGCCAGAAGAACAAAATAGCGCTGCGGGCGTGATTCTTCCATCCAACTTGAATAGGGAATTGGCACATTTTTTTTCGTTTAACTTGTCACTTGATCAAAATAAAACAAAAAACGTGTAATACATAAGCTGCTTTAGGCTACTTGAACACTAAGCATTTATCTCATGTACGTGCAAGCTCAGCATTTTAGTCTGCCCTAGAGGCACAAGTACAGTGTTCAGACCCTCTGCCTGCAGCCTGTCAAAGTCAATGGACAGCTGAAATTCGCTGAATCTGGTTGAGGTTGAACACTGTACCAAGTACTACTCACATTTAGGTTCCTGTTCATTCAGGGACATATGTCTGGAACGCAGAATACTTGCAATCTAGGCATATGTTCCTCAATACATGTGATGTGTAACACTACCCCCTAAGGAGTTGCTAGAGATTTGGTTGCCGCTATAGTCCTGCACAGCCAGGCAACACACATGCTTCACAGACTTGCACCCAGGAGACAGTAAAACAGTCATTGAGCTTGTGTTTTTAGAGTTTTATTAGGGAAATTGAACTTGGATGTGTATGGGATGCCCAAGGGAACTGCAACTGAGAACTTCCTGGAACTATGTACAAGTCTTTACACAGCAAAATCTCTTCTTGGAGAGCTCTTCAGCCTCTCCTGGTGTACCACCTCAGACCACAGATAATCCTCTTCTGTACAGCTGTCTGAAGGAATCCTTGAGCAAGTGATTCCAGTGTCTGCCACTTTAAGATGAACAGTCCTGGGTAAAGAACTAATCAGGTTTTCCACCAGAGTGCTCTTTTCCCCTTTAACTGGCACAGAGGGTGTATGATTACAAGCTCAGTCCTTTTTCCATGATCTGGTGGGTTGGTAACTGCTTTCAGGCCATCCGCTGGGCTGGCTCCGTCCCTGTTGCACAGGTGGTCCTCGCTCTCGGAGTTGATGAGGTCTGAGATTTCCTCTTTGTCAGCACCACTGCCTGGAGGTGGGCCCTCCCAGGCTCCTGCACCTCAACCTTCTCACTCCATCTTCCACCCTAAGTCTCCTGCTATTGAGCAGGCTCTAGCACATTTTTTTTTGTTTTAATCTAAACAACATTTATTGTTAAGATAATAGAGAAAATGGAACAGTATTTACAGAATCCACAATGACATTACTGCAACAGCATGATTACACATAAATAGAACAATGTGGATACGCAGATCCCATAATAAACAGAATAACAGAAATGGTAATCAAACAAAACAAAGACCACAAGGATCCAAAACTTTCTTGAAAATACCTTGCTTTTTCCTTTTTTGCTTTTTATTCCTTCCCATCCTGATGTAAACAGAAATGGGGGAAAGGAACAAAGCCCAAAACATTCCTTCAAACAATAAAAAAAAGAACCACATCAACAACAACCTCTGGTTCACCCCAGACCTCTCATCAAAAAGAATGGGAGATGCACATGAACTCCCCAAGGGGGAGGAGTGGAGCTACACACCTGATATAAAATATCACACCTGCAAAAATCGGTCCACTATCAATTGAGGAGGGGCGAGCCCAGGTGAATCCAGCCAACCCTGCCACACCTGCTGGAACTTACAATAAGCATTTCGATGTTGGTACGATGTTGGTACATGACTTCCCCCGCAGGAGTAAAGAATTAACATAATCTATTCATTGCTTACTAGTCGGAGGAGCCGATGATAACCAGTACCTTGCTATCAACTTCCTAGCCAGATATAAAAATCTAGATACCATGATATACCCTCCTGGTTGGAATAGTTTTTGATCCAGTGCCCCCAACAGACATTGCAAGGGATCCTGGGGAACAGTATATTGCGATATTAGAGAAAAAAAAAGAAGAACCTCACTCCAATATCTATGAAACTTGGGGCATGCACCAGAGCTTATGAATGAAATCACCCTGTTGGACCCTACACCTTGGACAATCAGGTGAATCCCACCTGCCCCACCGATACAATTGCACAGGGATCCTATACGCTAGATGGAGAACAAACAATTGAGACAATTTATGAGAGGGAGAAATAGAAATTCATGGAAGAAATTCCAGGGCAGCATCCCAGACATACAGCAAACTCTCCAATATCCCACTGCGCCCTGCTCCGGAGACTAGCTTGATCCTGTACTGTGGACAATAGCTGGGAGTATACCCGAGAAATCATGCCCTTCTTGTGGGTTGCCTGAGTTACATCCTTAAGAAAAATTGAGTTTGTCAATGTGAGATTAGAGAGCGAAGACTGAGCCTGCATCGCATGGCGTAGCTGAAGATAACGAGAAAAATGCTTATGTGTAAATGTAAATTCCATTTGCAGTTGAAAAAAGGACTTTAGGATTGCCCCCGAATACAGCTGAGATACAAATTTCAGGCCTTGATCCATCCAGTCGTGAAAAATCTCCAGTTTAGACAGTTCTACATATTGCGGATTATAGAGGTAGTAGAGGTATCAGAGAACTGAAATATATCTATGTAGTCCTCCCGCGCTCTAGGTTCCTAATCAATATGTACAGCTTCTAACACCTTACGATATACCCGATGGGAAAATACTAAATGAGGAGTAATTGGTGCTGCGCTAATACTAAATATGTAAAAATGTCAAAAAGAAATATTCCTCACAATCTATCTTACATAGACATATACAGTCAGGTCCATAAATATTGGGACATCGACACAATTCTAACATTTTTGGCTCTATACACCACCACAATGGATTTGAAATGAAACAAACAAGATGTGCTTTAACTGCAGACTGTCAGCTTTAATTTGAGGGTATTTACATACATATCAGGTGAACGGTGTAGGAATTACAACAGTTTGCATATGTGCCTCCCACTTGATAAGGGACCAAAAGTAATGGGACAATTGGCTTCTCAGCTGTTCCATGGCCAGGTGTGTGTTATTCCCTCATTATCCCAATTACAATGAGCAGATAAAAGGTCCAGAGTTCATTTCAAGTGTGCTATTTGCATTTGGAATCTGTTGCTGTCAACTCTCAAGATGAGTTTCAAAGAGCTGTCACTATCAGTGAAGCAAGCCATCATTAGGCTGAAAAAACAAAACAAACCCATCAGAGAGATAGCAAAAACATTAGGCGTGGCCAAAACAACTGTTTGGAACATTCTTAAAAAGAAGGAACGCACCGGTGAGCTCAGCAACACCAAAAGACCCAGAAGACCACGGAAAACAACTGTGGTGGATGACCGAAGAATTCTTTCCCTGGTGAAGAAAACACCCTTCACAACAGTTGGTCAGATCAAGAACACTCTCCAGGAGGTAGGTGTATGTGTGTCAAAGTCAACAATCAAGAGAAGACTTCACTAGAGTGAATACAGAGGGTTCACCACAAGATGTAAACCATTGGTGAGCCTCAAAAACAGGAAGGCCAGATTAGAGTTTGCCAAACGACATCTAAAAAAGCCTTCACAGTTCTGGAACAACATCCTATGGACAGATGAGACCAAGATCAACTTGTACCAGAGTGATTGGAAGAGAAGAGTATGGAGAAGGAAAGGAACTCCTCATGATCCTAAGCATACCACCTCATCAGTGAAGCATGGTGGTGGTAGTGTCATGGCGTGGGCATGTATGGCTGCCAATGGAACTGGTTCTCTTGTATTTATTGATGATGTGACTGCTGACAAAAGCAGCCGGATGAATTCTGAAGTGTTTCGGGCAATATTATCTGCTCATATTCAGCCAAATGCTTCACAACTCATTGGTCGGCGCTTCACAGTGCAGATGGACAATGACCCAAAGCATACTGCAAAAGCAACCAAAGAGTTTTTTAAGGGAAAGAAGTGGAATGTTATGCAATGGCCAAGTCAATCACCTGACCTGAATCCGATTGAGCATGAATTTCACTTGCTGAAGACAAAACTGAAGGGAAAATGCCCCAAGAACAAGCAGGAACTGAAGACAGTTGCAGTAGAGGCCTGGCAGAGCATCACCAGGGATGAAACCCAACGTCTGGTGATGTCTATGCATTCCAGACTTCAGGCTGTAATTGACTGCAAAGGATTTGCAACCAAGTATTAAAAAGTGAAAGTTTGATTTATGATTATTATTCTGTCCCATTACTTTTGGTCTGTTAACAAGTGGGAGGCACATATGCAAACTGTTGTAATTCCTACACCGTTCACCTGATTTGTATGTAAATACTCTCAAATTAAAGCTGACAGTCTGCAGTTAAAGCACATCTTGTTTGTTTCATTTCAAATCCATTGTGGTGGTGTATAGAGCCAAAAATGTTAGAATTGTGTCGATGTCCCAATATTTATGGACCTGACTGTATAAACCAAATCACAAAAAGTAAATTATTGAATAGAATACACATGAAACATTCAAAATGGTGGATAACAGTGAAAAACACCCAAAATATACAAAAGGTGTAACTCAGGTACACCACTTATAATAAACAGGTGACTATGGGTGAAAATAATACTGCTTAACCACTTGCCCTCCAGAGGATTTACCCCCCTTAATGACCAGGCCTCTTTTTGCTACTCGGCGCTGCACTAATTCAACTGATAATTGCGCGGTCATGCAATGCTGTACCCAAATGAAATTTACGTCCTTTTTTTCACACAAATAGAGCTTTCTTTTGGTGGTATTTGATCACCTGTGCGCTTTTTATTTTTCGCGCTATAAACAAAAAAAGAACAAAAAGTTTTAAGAAAAACTATATTTTTTACTTTCGGCTATAAAAAATATATAGTAAACTCAAAGTTAGTTACAAATTTAGACCAAAATGTATTCTGCTACATGTTTTTGGTAAAAAAGATCCCAGTAAGTGTATATTGATTGCTTTGTGTGAATGTTATAGCGTCTACAAACTATGGTATAGATAATGGAATTTACGCCATTTTTTTGCTATACAGCATTGCACTAGTTTAACTGACAATTGCGCAGTCATGCAATACGGTACATAAATGAAATTTATGTCCTTTTTTCACACAAATAGAGCTTTCTTTTGGTGGTATTTGATCACCTATGCCCTTTTTATTTTTGCCGCTATAAACAAAAAAAGTTTTGAGAAAAAAAATTTTTTTGGGGGAAGCTCTAGTTGTGTGAAGAAAATGATAAAATTTTACTTTGGGTAAAATGTTGTATGACCGCGCAATTGTCATTCAAAGTGTGAGAGCGCTGAAACCTGAAAATTAGCCTGGGCAGGAAGGGGGTAAAAGTGCACCGGTATGGAAGTGGTTATTAAGCACAGTCTTGTTGGCATCCTATTTACGGATCATATCTCTGTTTATGTTGTCACCATTTATGGCTATTAAGTAGTATTATTTTCACCCATAGTCACCTATTTATTATAAGTGGTGTACCACAGTTACACCTTTTGTATATTTTGGGTGTTTTTCACTGTTATTCACTATTTTGGATGTTTCATGTGTATTCTATTCAATAATTTATTTTTTGTGATTTGGTTTATATATGTTTATGTAAGATATATTGTGAGGAATATTTATTTTTGACATTTATATATATTTAGTATTAGCGCAGCACCAATTACTCCTCATTTAGTATCAGAGAACTGACCTGCAGAGGCTCACAGACCCTGCCCTAAAATAACCCTTCAGACTGCTACTTAGCCTTCCTAGCTGAAAAACCTGAGCTAACTCCCCCTAGGGTTCTACAAATGCTAAACTGAATGCTGCACCTGTGCCTCCCAGGGCCACTAAAATTCCAGGATTGGAAACAAGTAAACGCCCAGCGTGCAGGTAGCCTAATGCAGGCCATAGACGGGTCGAACATCGGACGATTTTTAGAACGATAAACAAAAAATTGGTCGTTCGTTCGGCCGAGGTTACCACCGATTAAAAAAATCGGTCGACTAAATAATAAAGTTCACCCCATAACTTCTGTCCCTTGCAGGTCACGGCTCATGCGCAGATTTTTTATCGTTAAAACGATCGGCCGATTTGACCATCATTGCCAGGAAAATCGGTCGATCGTCCAAATCGGCAGCAAATTTTCCAACATGACTGATAATCTCAAAGTGCAAAAAACCTGAAAAACGGCCAACCAATTAACCCACTAACAGTGCGAAAATCGGCCGATTTTTTTACGGCCTATTTTTGAACCGTCTATAGCTGGCATTAGTATGATAGGGCCACAAATTGAGCACCAGAGGTTTAAATCATGAAATTGTTGTCTTGTTTGCTTTCAGTCAGCTACATCATAGTGCATGACATTCTCATTTGTCTCTTTCATTAAATTCGATGACAAAAAAAAGTTTGCCTAAAGAGTAGAGCTTCAACTAGCTATGCAAGGTAGAGAGCAAGAACTCCCCACCCAGGTTCTAGATAACAGCATTCAATTTATTAAATGACCTAAACAGACAATGTCGCCAACTTAAAAAAATTGCAAGTAAAAGCACAAAAGTCAAGTACTTTAAATACCTTTTTGCAGATTTTTTTTTCCATAAACATTTTTAAATTGATTTGCAATGTGTCCTTGACTTTGCTAGCAAATTTGACTAGTCAATTTCCTAGCATAGCACAGGCTGTGCTGGCCCAGCTCTTGCACTCCTCTGCTCACCACCCTACATAACCGTTTATGTAAATGCAGGGGGAGGATTGAAGGGAATACTAAAGAGTATCACTTAAAGCCTAAGTGCAGCCAAAACCACAAACATAAAAATTAGAACAAGAGACTTACCCAGGTTATAGACGGGGAGAAAACCGGACGTTTTTTTAACAAAAAAATGAAAATTGGTCGTTCAATAGGCCGACGTTACCACCAACAGTAAAAAAAAAAAAAATTCTTCCCGTCTACGGCCGGCATTTAATTACTTCTGTCCCTTCAGAGAGCCCCGATATTATATTTGACATTAAAAAGCATTGTGGTTGCAACATTGTATCTATTTGTATCCATTTCGGATACAGATGGGTTTTTTGGATACAAATAGATACATTGTTGCAACCGCAATACTTTTTAATGTCAAATATAATAGCGGGCTGGAATTCTTCTTCTTTCTCTTCTGCTTCCTCTTCTTCTTTCTCTTCTTCTTTCTCTTCCTCTTCTTGCAGGTCACAGCTCATGCGCAGATTTTTTTATCGGTAAAAAGATTGGCCGATTTGCCCATCATTGCCGCAAAAATCGGCCAATCGGCAAAATAGGACAATTTTTTCCTACTTTACTGTTCAAAAAAATCTGACAAAATCCAGAAAAACGGCCGACCAATTAACCCATTAACGATGCGAAAATCGGCCGTTTTTTTTTTTTCGGCCGAAAAATTGGCTAATTTTTGACCCATCTATGGCCTGCATTACTGTAACATATAGGCAATAGAATGTGTCCCTTGTGCTGATGCCTCTTCTGTTAGTGAAAATCATCCTCTGTCCTGCCCCCCACCCTTCCTGACAAAACTAACAAGCTGTCACAGGCTTTCATCATGAGAGTCTGTCTATGCCTGCCATTTTTGCCCAGCTGCTCCATTCATAGAATCTGCACTACAGATTGTATGAATGGAACAGAATATATAAACGGTGGATGGGTGGATGATTGATAGCTCTGTCCCCTCCATCCATAGCGTTTAAAATCAGAACCTGCCAGACACATCAACTCGTCTGTGTGTAATTAAGAACCCTTAATGTTCTGTTTTAATGTTCTAGTACAATTAGAAAAAATAGATACAGTATTTCATTTTCCGCCAGCAAAGGGTGCTAAAAATGTGGAAATATTGGGGGAAAAAAAGGAAAAACACTGCTCAAAAAAATTAAAGGAACACTTTTTAAGAATCAAGTATAGAATCAAGTCAATTAAACTCCTGGGATATTGATCTGGTCAGTTAAGCAGCAGAGGTTGTTAATCAGTTTCAGGTGCACTAGATGGGCAATAATGAGACGACCCCCAAAAAGAGGAATGGTTTTACAGGTGGAGGTCACTGACATTTTTTCCCTACTCATCTTTTCTGACTGTTTTTCACTAGTTTTGCATTTGACTAGGGTCAGTGTCAGTACTGGTAGCATGAGGCCATACCTGAACCCTACAGAGTTTGCACAGACAGTCCAATTCTTCCAGGATGGCACATCAATACATGCCATTGCCAGGTTTGCTGTGTTTACCAGCACAGTCTCAAGAGCATGGCAGAGATTCCAGGAGACAAATAGTTACTCTAGGAGAGCTGGACAGGGCCATAGAATGTCCTTAACCCATCAGCAGGACCGGTATCTGCTCTTTTGTGCAAGGAGGAACAGGATGAGCACTGCCAGAGCTCTACAAAATGACCACCAGCAGGCCACTGGTGTCAATGTCTCTGGCCAAACAATCAGAAACAGACTTCATGAGGGTGACCTGAGGGCCCGACGTCCTCTACATTTGCCATTGAACACCATAATTGGCAGGTCTGCCACTGGTGCCCTGTGCTTTTCACAGATGAGAGCAGGTTCACCCTGAGCACGTGACAGACGTGAAAAGGTCTGGAGAACATTATGCTGCCTGTAACATCATTCAGCATGCCCGTTTTGGTGGTGGGTCAGTGTTGGTCTGGGGAAGCAAATCCATGGAGGAATGCACAGACCTCTACAGGCTAGACAATGGCACCCTGACTGCCATTAGGTATCAGGATGAAATCTTTGGACCCATTGTCAGACCCTACGCTGGTGCAGTGGGTCCTGGGTTCCTCCTGGTGCACGACAATGCCCGGCCTCATGTAGCGAGAGTATGCAGGCAGTTCCTGAAGGATGAAGGAATTGATACCATTGAATGGCCCCCACACTCGCCTGACCTAAATCTAATAGAACACCTTTGGGATATCATGTTTCATTCCATCCGACGCTGCCAGGTTGCACCTCAGACTGTCCAGGAGCTCAGTGATGCCCTGGTCCAGATCTGGAAGGAAATACCCCAGGACACCATACGTCATCTCATTAGGAGCATGCCCCAACGTTGTCAGCCATGCATGCAAGCACATGGCGGCCATACAAACTACTGAGTACCATTTTGAGTTGCTGCAATGAAATTTCAGCAAAATGGACTAGCCTGCTACCTCATTTTTTCACTTTGATTTTAGGGTTATCTTTGAATGCAGTCCTCTGTAGGTTGATAATTTTCATTTCCATCAAACGATGGGGCATCCTTACGTTCCTAACACATTGCCCAGTCCATATTAGTATAGATATCCAGCATGATGGCATGATACTATTTCACACTGAGATCTGTTCTGAGTGGAACCTGTCCTGTTAAACCGCTGTATGGTCTTGGCCACCATGCTGCAGCTCAGTTTCAGGGTCTTGGCTTTCTTCTTATAGCCTAGGCCATCTTTATGTAGTGCAACAATTCTTTTTTCCAGATCCTCAGAGAGTTCTTTAACATGAGGTGCCATGGTGAACTTCCAGCGACTCACTTTTGTTGCCACCGGTTTAGACATTAATGGCTGTGTGTTGAGTTATTTTGAGGGGACAGCAAATTTACACTGTTATACAAGCTGTACACTCACTACGTCACATTTGTAGCAAAGTGTCATTTCTTCAGTGTTGTCACATGAAAAGATAGAATCAAATATTTACAAAAATGTGAGGGGTGTACTCTACTGTATAATACTGTATATTATGGTGCTGAGGATAACAGATGCAGCTGATAAATTGAGTAGCAGAACTAAAAAGTAGGTCTATATCAAATTTATAAAATCTCATATAACCTATAATGTGTTAACGAAAGTTGTTCTGTCTTTTTAAACCTGCAGCTTTCATTAAAATAATGCATGGTGATCCTGACCATCCTTATTCAGGCTTTTCCTATTGGGTATCCACTGTCTCCCATTTATGTTCCTGCATTGTCACCTTGTCACATGTACCGCTGGTTACACACATTGTACAGACACAGTCCTCTGTTGTCACTATCAGCAAACTAGTCCAGAGTAATGGTGTACAACCCCAGTGCATGTAAACAGCGAGTGGCTAAATAGACTGAAGTAGATAAGCAGTCCTGAGTTGAAAAAAGAAAAAAAAAAAAAGTAAAAGGCAAAAAAAAAAGCATTTTGAAACAATGTGGCAATAATTTATGATACACTGTGTTTTATTTAACTGCATTGCTTCCAGCCAGGGTTTAGAGCTACTTTAAATGATAAAGCACTCATCTCTCTTCCTCACAGGGCCAGCAGCACAATGATGGGGGGAGGGGGTAAGCAAATGTGTGTGGAGGGAATCCACATGCAGCAAAGTCGGTAGCAGCACCTGGCTACAATACAGGCTGTAAGCAGAATATTGAGGTATCTACTGTGTCTTGCTGTGAATAACTTGATCTGTTATCACTTTGTTTCTCCGACTTGGGAAATGTTGAACTGTGGCACACAAGCATTTCCAGAAAGCAAAAAAGGCCGCATCCTGAATAAGTAACAGATTATAAGCACTTAGGGCCAGGGGCGGACTGACAACTCATGGGGCCCCCGGGCAATAGGGGATCATGGGGCCCCTGTGTCCCTGCCCAAACTCAAAAAAGCCTATGAAAAAGGTACCAGGGACATCTCATGGGGCCCCCTACTGACCCTGGGCCCGAGTTTCCAAATGGTCAGTCTGCCCCTGCTTAGGGCTCATGTACACGGAACGTTTGGAAAACACTTCTGAACGATGGAAACTGACTGCTGGAAAACGTAGGTTAGCCGCGTTTATGCGCGTTTGCATTTAGAAACAATTTTAAAAGATAACATCAGCAGACCTTCCAAAATGCCCAGCATGCACTGAAACAGTACAAAATTAACTATTTCAGACATTTTGAGAGAAATAGAGCAGAATCAGAGCGATCAGTATGTGTTGAGATTACCTATCTTTTCTGATTGTATTCACTATGGATCCCATCATGAGCATAATGCAGCATGTTCTACCATTTTTTGCTTCACGCAAAACCTGGAACTGACTGCGCTGGTGTAGCGGGTCCATTTGAATACATGGAAAACGCTTTGCATGCATTTCTGATGATGAAAAAGGCTCTGGACAGCATTTGGATATGGAAGTTAAAAAATGCTTCTAAACACAAACGCTTATAAACACGGTTAGCCGTGTTTACAAGCATTTGACATTTGAAATGCTGATAAAATCTACTCCTGAACGCAAGTTTGGTGCGTTAAAAAAAATGACTGTAAACTCAACTGCCTGTAAACGACTGTAAACGACATAGTGTACATGGACACATAGGAAAACATTATGGAGAGTTCAGGGGCTGCTGAAAAAAACACAGAAAAGCTCCTGAACATCAGTTTATCAGCTGCAGTGTACATGAACCCTTAGGCTACGTTCACACTAGCCTTGTGTGCAGGCGGCAGAGAGGCGTTTGGGAAGCGTTTTTACTGCTTCCCAAACGCCTCTGCCAATTCTGCACATTACAGCACATGGTGCTGTTCTAACAGGAGCGTTTGCGTCGCGTCGCGTTGCGTCGCGGCAAAACGGACGCCTCTGGTCGAGTCAGGAGGCTTTGAAGCCTCCTATTCTCGTCTATGGTGCCGCTCCGCAAACGCCCGGCCGGCGTTTGCGGTACGGTTGCGACGCGGTTGCGGGGTGTTTGCGGAGCGGTAACACCACTCAAATGCATTATAGGCGTTTGTGGGGCGTTATTAACGCTCGGCAAACGCCTAGCAACCGCCGCTAAACCACGCATGCGGCGTTTGCGGAGCGTTTGCCGAGCGTTAAAAACGCTCCGCAAACACCGGACCAACGCTTGCCAAACGCTATAGGGGCGTTTGGCAAGCGTTGGCAAAACAGCCTAGTGTGAACGAGCCCTTAAAAAGACCCTGTGTGCTCACTGCTGCTAAGTCCTCATGCACACTGGATATTTTGATAACGCTGGTAACGCTAGCTGTATAAAGTCACATTAAAACTTGAGTTTTTCAGCTTTTTATAGCATTTAGCTGTGTTTTGCCACGTTTAGTAGGGTTTTCCCACATTTGCGTTTTTTAGAGGTTTCTTAAAAAATTTTTTGCTAAAAAAAGTCCAAAAACTCAGATTTGCGGCATTTTACCACTTTTTCAGCGTTAGAGCGTTTTTACAGCTACAAAATTCCTCTGGAAACCCACTAGTCCTAGGTTTTTTTTCCAGCCAAAAAACGTCCTAGCCAAAAAACATTGATTACAGTCTATGTGTGCATGGACACATAGGATAACATGCTGGGGGGATTACTGGCTGTAGAAAAATATGTGCAAAGCCAAAAACATCAGCTGTAAAACCGTCCAGTGTGCATGAGGACTAAAGTGTTAACCCATATGCTGCCACATTTGTATACAATGCCATGTGGATCCTCTTAGAACAGTCACTGTTTGTGAATCAACAGGCCATTTATAAATAAATAAAACAATTTTTAAAAATTTTCAATTGAGTAAAGAAGGGTTTCTGGTGCTGGGAGGTGTGGCAAGGTTTATGATCATGTGATTGCCATGAATGGCTGTCACAGCGGTCACATGACCGGAAACGAAAGTAGCGATTGGCAGCTTTCCGTTAGGCACTGGTAACAGGGCGCGTGCTCTTGGCACAGGTTTGTTTACATTTTTGGTACATGAAATGCTGCCTCTCAGCATTAACAAGAATGCAGACAACAACATAAACACTTTTCAAAATTTTCTCTGCATTGCTGTGCAAGAGATTTCCTTTCACTCTTTATCTAGTTACCAGGAGAGGAATCCGGGTACAATCTTCCAAATGGAGACCCAGACAGCAATAAAAATATGGCAGAGATTGTAACCTTCCTGTCCTCTTACCAAAACATGGAATCCATTTGGTTGGAGCTCCACTAATATACTTCAATGATATGGTCAGTCATGGATTCTTGTTTATATGCTTTTGTATTTGTGGTGGTTATAGTGTAACATATATTCTAACATGATTTACCACATACACTTACTGTATGCCCCATACAAACTTTAGTGCACGTGGCTCCAGTGTTTAGTTACGGGTGGAGGGCACAGGTGAGCCATCCAACTCTGCTGCTGTGGCGGCATGGTGCACCAAATGGTACTAGCATTGAAGTGTTACTAAACCCACAACAGTAAAATCCGTCTCTATATGCAGGAAAGCATGCTTGTTATACTCACTTGTTTATCCTCTACATTGTCTAAAAATGCTGTTTGATCCTGTCTTCTCTGATCCTCCCCTTCTTCCATTGCCCCCTTCTTATCTCCTGATAAAAATATCATGTGGAGTCATTCTGCACATGCTCAGTTTAGTGTGTATTGTTAGAGAGGTTTTTTTTTTCTTGGAGAGTGCATGTGATCAGCACAGGGCCAATCCTCACTATCCAGAAAGAGGTGAGGGGTTCTGCATCCTCCTACAGGAGAATGAAAACTCCTCCTACAAACTCTAACATGTGCTTGGGTGGACACTGATAGAAGTCACAAGACAGCTCTAACTGCTGATGAGAAAAGGTATTTAGCAATTTATATTTACTAAAATAATTACACTTCCATTTTCTGTGTATTGTGGGAGACCAGATATAGTGAATGCAGGGTTCTGGGTTTAGTAACACTTTAGGGGCAGTATTCGTCCAAGGACGAATGCTGAGAAAGCAGACTTCTTGCATTTGTCCCTGGATGCATATTGTCTTTAACGTTAGTGCTGCTAGTGCACCATCCAGCCCATCCAGCTGCAATAGCTGTCAGCTTCTCAATGTCTGACAGGCTGCTGGCAGCAGGGCTGGATGGTGCACTTGTGCTCTTTGCCTACAGCGCAATCTCATGCACCAAGGATAAACGCCCAGTGTGCATGGGGCTTCAAGCCTATGTAGCATCCCCCAACCTACTGAAGGCATTGGCAGGGTTGGCTGACATTTAACCCAAGGCCAAGCCTACGACTAGACATTGGGGAATGAGAAACAACCGGTGCCAGTCACTTTAAGTGTCTTTTTAGAAATTGTATTGCTCCACATACAGTGAGAGAGGGCTAAGGGCCGCAGATACCCAGTGCAACACTTAAAGACTCCATATCCACATCCAAGTTGTACATGTAAGGACCTTTAAGCTGGCAACACTGTATATAGCACCTCTATTTTTTTTCTCTTGCTCCTATGCATCTTCCCAAAAGTGTCACCAGGTTCCTGCAAGAAAGTAGCCTTTTTCTGACTTCTTCTTCCAGTAGGTCCTCCTCCTGGTTGTCAGTCCTGGTTCAGCTTTCTCTTTGACCAGGCAGTACATCTTCTGAGACTCACTTCAGGCCTCCTTCCAACTCTCAACACAGCACATGCTAGGCCCCACACAGTCTACATGCCTAAATACAGGTCAAATAACTCAGCAGTAATGTCTCAGGCCAAAGCCCAGGGGGAAGAAAAGGTCCATGCCAAATATGTATACTGTCCCCAGTGGCAATGAGCCTCCTAGTAGTTAGCCAAAGGGAACATTAATAGTCATAACCCAGTATTACTGTGGCCTAATAATCTATTGCCAAAGGTACCAGTGACAGCTACTAGCAGAAGTCAGAAACCACAGCAACACTGTGCTTAGGGGAAAACCAAATGAGTACAAACTAGAAATCAGCATAGACTGTCTACCACCAAGCAAACTAAATTTGGTTTGTCACCCCTACTTATGGCAGGGTGGCTACAATTACAATACTTATCCAATGTGCCTCTGTTGTTTACCTTCCCAATCTGAAAAACATTCATGCAGAGTATATGCTTACAGTACACAGTCAATCTTTAGGGGCACTTATTTCAGATGATTGCAAAATGAGCGAACAGTGTGGCCAGGCAGTGGGGAATGCAAAGAGAATTCTAGGATACATCACTAGAGAGGTCACCAGCAGGAGGAAGGAGGTCCTGATTCCTCTATGTAGATATTTAGTTAGACCTCAATTAGAATACTGTGTTAAGTCCTGGAGACCCCACTTACAAAAAGATAAGATAGAACAAGTCCAGAGATGGGTAACAAAACTGATGAAAGGTCTGGGGAATATAACATGTACAGTCTGGAGGAAAGATGGAAAGGGGAGACATGATTGAAACCTTTAAATACATCAAGGGGGTGAATAAGGTTCAGGAGGGCAGGATTTTCAATCCGAAACCAAAATCATGAACACGGGGACATGACCTTAAACTAACTGGAGGAGAATTCAAAACTAATCTCTGAAAGTACTATTTTACTGAAAGAGTAGTTGATGCTTGGAATAAACTTCCAGCAGAGGTAGTGAGCCAGTCAACAGTAAATAGCTTCAAACATGCTTGGGACAAGCACAGATCTATACTCTAATCTTCGTTGTAAACAATAATCACTTCATTCATGGTAAAATAGAAAAACTAAATACCTATAAAATTCACTTTTATAAAATGCCATGACTGCTATTCTATTTTTTTGGCTGGTCCAGATAGAGGTAGAAATCTTTTAGGAGGATTGACAGCTATTGTCCATATTACGTCAGGAAGAAGCAGAGGGCATTTCCTACTGGCAATAGGCAGCTGAATGTCATCAGCATCAGTAGGTTCCCAGTCCTCGATGTGCTAGGTAGTATGGAGCTGGCAGGGGGTGTGGTGGCAAAGGTGACAATGGAACTACAGGTATGCCATGCATTGGTGTGGTGTTGTGTAGCCCCAATCAGCAAACTGAGGGAAGCAGTTGTGCTTGGTGCTGTCAGAATGCTACAGGAAGGGATGGAACCTGGTCTTTTAGAGATACAGTACAGGATGAATAAAAACATTAGAGGCTACCACTTCCCAACCGCCTTATAGCAGAACTACTGCTACAGGGTGGCAGGTCTGCACAAAATCATGTATATATATGTGATTTTGCATCTTCAAGTAGGGGGCGCACGCACGCCACCCTACCTGAGCCACCATTGGCGGCTACAGCTGTCGATCACCGGGTCCCAGCCGGAGATTCCCCACCAGCGCCCAGTGATCGCCGAGAAACACTGCCAGGGGAGAGGTCTGTATGTAAACAACACAGACCTCTCGACTGTCAGCAGCATCATGCTGCTTTATATTGCTCTGCAATACAAAGCAGCATGCTTACGTAATAAAACACACAGCACACATAGTAAAACAGCACACAGTTAACCCTTTGATCGCCCCAGATGTTAACCCCTTCCTGCTCAGTGTCATTAGTACAGTGTCATTGGTTTTTATTAGCACTGATCACTGTATTAGTGTCACTGGGGAAGTCAGTGGCAGTTAGTCAGTACCAACCCCCCAGTGTCAGAATGCCTGCCGCAGTCCCGCAGTCCAGCTATAAGTCGCTGATCGCTGCCATTACTAGTATAAAAAAAATTAATTAACACGTATTGGGATTTTTGGGATATTTGGGGAGACATGTAGCAGAATACATTTTGTCCTAAATTTATGACGAAATGTGATTTTTTACATTTTGTTACTGGATATGTTTTATAGCAAAAAGTAAAAAATATAGGGCTTTTTTTCAAAATTGTCAGTCTTTTTTTGTTTATAGCGCAAAAAATAAATAACGCACAGGTGATCAAATACCACCAAAAGAAAGCTGTATTTGTGGGTTCAGTGTTGCATGACTGCGCAATTGTTAGTTAATGTAACACAGAGCCGTATCATATATTTTTGACTTTTTGCTATTAAACATGTCCAGTAAAAAAAATTAAAAAATCTAATTTTGTCATAAATTTAGGCCAAAATGTATTCTGCTCCCTGTCTTTGCTAAAAAAAATCCCAATACGTGTAAATTAATTGGTTTATGTGAAAGTTATAGCGTCTACAAATGCGGTATATATACTGGAATTCTTTTTTTTACTAGTAATGGCGGTGATCAGCAACTTATAGCGGGGTGTTGGCAGGCATTCTGACACTGGGGGGAACTGACTTGGTGTCACTGACATCACTAGTGACACCAATACAGTGATCAGTGCTAATAAAAAGTACTGACACTGTATTAATGGCACTGGGCAGGAAGGGGTTAACATGTGGGGTGATCAAAGGGTTAACTGTGTGCCGTTTTACTATGTGGGCTGTGTGTGCTTTACACTGTAAGCACACTGCTTTGTACGGCTCTGCTATGCAGAGCCGTACAAAGCAGTGTGCAGGAGCTGACGGGAGAGATCTGTATTGTTTACATACAGGTCTCTCCCTCTTCGGTAATACTCGGAGATCGCTGGGTGCTGGCTGGGAATCACCGGCCAGGACCCGGTGATTGATAGCCAAGGCCGCAAATGGCGGCGTGTGTGCCTCCTACCCGGAACTGCGAAATCACGTATATATATGTGATTTTGCACACCCATGCCGCCCTGTAGCAATATTTCTATGCTATGAAGAAAGTTAATGGGAAATCTTTAGTCAATGGTTTCAGTTTGCTTTTATTTATCATGTTCAGTGCTAAAATATAAAATTATACAACATATATCTTTGTTTGGTAAATATAAACTATCGCAGTTTTTTCAGTGTAATTTTCAGGCAGCAAGTAGAACTTTAGACTCTTCACCTTTTTTGGGTTATCCTTATTTTTTTTCTATAGCCAGTTGTTTACAACATGTATTCCAACACCCTTTTTATATATATATATATATATATATATATATATATATATATATATATATATATATATATTTCAATTTCAAATCTGAATTTAAATCTGATGCATAACTCAAATACCTCTTTTTCTTGTTCCCAGAATTCCCATCTCTGTGCACATGTGATTGGCTCACTGAAACTAAGAACGTGATTATCATGAAGGCAAACCTTTTCACTCAGTAATTCGTTTTAGAAAATGCACATAAACTAGCATTTTCAGAAAAAGAGAAAAAAAGACAGCAATAGGCAGACCATGGACTGCCTTTGCAAACAACCAGCAAGGCCTTTTTTCTTACATGTAGTGTTTGTAATTTTCATCGGCACTTTAATGAGTGCGGAGCTCAGTCCAGAAGCTGGGTTGCAGGGTTTTCCACCTGTTAAAGAATGATGCTGCCTTTTAAACATAGTTATCCAGAATTGTATTAGTTTTAGAAGGTCCTTATTTTGTATAACCTGATACTGTATAACTATATGTAATCTTATGATACCATCTAGTGGTCATATACAGACTTTACAGTTTTTGGCTGGGTTGCAACTTGGGCTGCAGGCAGTGGGGTTTATTTAGTGCACAATCTGCTGCAGCTGTGTATGGTAGCCAATCAGCTTCTTATTTCTTGTTTTTAGGCATCAGTAGATTGACTTCTGTACAGCCACAGTGGCCACACATGGATCAAAATTCATCCGGTTCCTGCTGACTCTTGTATGGCTAGCTTAAGGTCTAGAGATGTGAGGAGAGAGAGCAAGAAAGTAAAAAGCTTAACTCACCTTGCTAATAGATCTCATAAGGGCTCTTTCAGACAACAAGCGGTTGTAAAGGGTCAAGGTTTTTTACCTTCATGCATTCTCTGTATGAAGGTAAAAAAAACCTTCTGTGTTCAGCAGTCCCCACCCCATTAATTACAGGAGCTCAGTGAATTCAAGTGTGGTACCGTGATAGGTTGCCACCTGTGCAATAAGTCCATCTGTGACATTTCCTTGCCACTAAATATTCCACGGTCAACTGTTAGTGATATTATAACAAAGTGGAAGCAATTTGGAACAACAGAAACTCAGCCATGCTGAAGTACACAGAGCGCAGAAGTCGCCAACTGTCTGCAGAGTCAATAGCTAAAGACCTCCAAACTGTGTGTGGCCTTCAGATTAGCACAACAGTGCGCAGGGAGCTTCATGGAATGGGTTTCAAGGTAATCCCTTTTGGCCAGTCCTACTCTGCCCTGCCAACACAAATGCTACAGTGTGACACAATGGGGCAAACAGACACAAAGTGAGGGAGAGCTACTAGGTTTAGATCTGACTACTGACCTACTATGCAACTGAAACAAGATATACCTGTTCTCAAATCCCAATAGCTTTACATGCATTTATCTATCAAGTTCTAAAAGTGTGTGACCACATGTCAACACTAGAAATCTTGGAAGGACCTCTGCACACTGGTATATACCCTTTCCAGCAAACGCTGCAATGAAAAATAGCGTTCATGCAGGCTAACGTACCTGTACGTCAGCCAGCATCAGTGGTTTCTGTGCAGCTAACAGAGCGTGCACCCAGGAGTCCGGTGATCTGTGTGTCACCCGGACACAGCAGATTATACTACTGCTGTGTCCGGGTGATTACATGGTATCTTACACCGGGGGCCATGTGATCAGGGAGCAGGAGGAGAGGACGCCAGGGGCCAGTGATCAGGAGGAAAGGACACTGGGGGTCGTGTGATCAGGATTTAGGAGAAGAGGACACAGGAGGCCAGGAGATCAAGAATTTAGATTGAGAGAAAAGAGTAAAATTCCTAATCTTCTAGGATTATCCCACAAAATTAATAGGTATGATGTCCATCGGGTATGGTGGTGCAACTCGGTTAACATTATCTGGCATGTATGCGTTCCTTGAGCATCTGTTCAAGGGCGAATACTGCTGCACAAAAAGTGAGCAGGTTCTTTCCTTGGAAATTCAGGTCCTGAATCTAAGGAAGCATCTGGCAACACTGCAAAGCTTCGCCAAACTGAAAGGGATTTGGACCATACCCATCAGGTGCTGGCAGGGGCCAGCACAGAGATGGGCGGATATTCAGAGGTGCAGGCCCCAGAGCAGAGAAGATGGGTAACAGACAGGGCAGAGAGAAATGTGTTAGAGAGGCCAGTCCTGAGTGGTCACATCCCAATAAGTACGCCCTTTTGCGTAATGTCAGTCAAGGAGTGGTGGGGGAATTGCTGGGGCAGAGCAACTTCTCTAGCTTCCAGGGACTCCTCCAGAGAGGATGGTGGCAAGGCTAAGGGTAAGGTTAGACAGGTTCTGGTGGTACTAGAAATTCTGAAAGAACCCTCTGCACACTGCTATATACCCTTTCCAGCAAACTCTGAAATGAAAAATAGGGATTTTTAGTTCACACATATTGCAATACATGTTTACGCTGGTCAACTGCGTCAAAGTAATCCCTCACTGGCCAGTCCTACTCTGCTCTGTCAACGCAAATGCTACTGTGGATACAATGCCAACATGGGGTGACACCCCTTTAGCACCAGATAGATAAATGCATGTATAAGCTAGGCTTGTTGGGCCTTCCTCTAAAAAGTACTCCCAGAGACAGCAGTGCCATGTGAGTGGCAGAGGTATATATGGGGTGGCCCAGGGAAATCTTGGCAGCCAGAGGAATGCCACCCAGGATTTCCCTGCCCTGGTGAAGTGGAAAGAGGTTGGGCAGTGCCAAGGCTCCCCCATCAGCAGCAGGGGTGAGCACTTCCCCAAAAGCAGTGGGGTTGAGTTCCATAGGGAACCCAAAAGAGGAGCATCAGGGATTGATTGCCATGTTGCCTGCAGAAAAGCAAGTGTCTGGAAGTAGTGTTGGTGGTCCACCTCATCCAATTCAAATATATAGTGGAAACTACACACATTTTTCTAACAATGATATCCTGAGGGCATCACCTCAAAACATATTGCTAACAAGAACAAAAGGAATAATAATATAGGACTTTAATTATGCTGCACGGGAAACCAGATATAAAGACAAAAATTAAACTTACAAAACATGTATTCTCTTTCAAATGTCAAGGAAAACATATCCTCCCCAAATAAATAAAATCAACAGGACTCTGTGATGAACAAATTATGACAGCTTGGGAACCAGTGCCATACTGATCAATGGTCTAAGCATGTCCTGGCCCTGGCTGCTTCCGCAAGACTTTGGATTTTCTGTACTTACATTCAAACTCAGAAGAATTTATTCTACAAAAAAAAGGATAGTACTATTACTGTTGCCTAATTTCATGAAGAGTAAATCACAAGTTATAAATAAATATATTACAAAGTATAGATAAAATCCAAAGATCATAAATAAACAAACATCACATAAATAACATATATACACACACTACTGTTCATAAAACTAGGAAATGTTTACTGAAAAAAACCCTACTACTCACCCCCAGCTCCTGTATAATGAACGCCACCCAGCCATTGGAAAACCACATGCTACGTGGGGAAACCCAAAAGAAAAGGAGGGAAAAAAGACAAAGAAAAAAGGAAAGACAAACAAAAAACAGTACATAATGACAATAAAAAAGGAAAGATAAAAATGGAGTTGAATCAAAACAGGAAAAAGGTAAAATAAAAACTAAACCAATTCAAAAATTCTAGATACCAAGTAGCATGCATAGGTAGGGACCCTCTCCTAACAAACAGTTAAAATCCTACATTCTTGATGGTAGAATGCTCCAGAAGCCCAGGTGTGCCATTAACATCCTCTGCACACATCACACCTGACAGTCTGCCCAAGTGCATTCTGGAGTGGAATGCAAAACTGGAAATAATGACAGCTCGGAAGTCACGTCACACTGGTGCAATGCCCACTTCACACGTAGCAGGGGGAGAAAGTTCAACTGCCTGTCAAACTCTGATTGAGTTTAATTGGGCTGCACCACAACCGTGTGTGATACACATGATTGCAGTGTGGTAGCTCAGCGTTATTCGGGTAAATCAGGTTACAAATCAGGTGTTATAACCTGTCAAATTCCCTCTGAAAAGTGGCCCAAATTTAGATCGCTCTTCAGAGGGCAGCACACACAAGTGTAAAAAAGCCCTAAAAAAATTGTGGTCTTCCGATGATACACTTTCCATAGTGATCACTGCCACGTGCCTCACCAAACAGATACAAACCATACTGGAGTCCTCCCTGCACAACAGCACCCACCCCCTACCTTGCCCAACAGAAAGAAAGCATAGGAAAGGAGGAGGAAGCAGGGGGAAGATCCAGCAGTCAGACTCACATCAAGTCCAGCGATAGATTCCAATGAACCTGAGATTACAGTATTTAGAATTTACACCAATATAGAGTCAAATGTCTCTCCTAAGAGGATGGAGGGCCTAGAAATAAAAATCACCACTGTAGTCAAACATCGATGATCCAGGTGAAATTAACCGATTCCCATCTGCCCATTGCCTATAAATGGCGGATGGGAAGCAGCGTTGATGCGGGCTAACGTACCTGTACGTCAGCCAGCATCAGCGGCTTCCGTGCAGCTCACAGAGCGTGCACCCAGGAGCCCGGTGATCTGTGTGTCACCCGGACACAGCAGATTATACTACCGCTGTGTTCGGGTGATTACATGGTATTTTACCATGTGATTGTTGTGTCCAATCACAGCAATCACATAGTAAACAGTAGAAAGTAAAAGTAAAGATTAGTTCTCTCTGCTCTCACTGTGAAAGCAGAGAGAACTGATGCTGCAGCCTGTGAGTACACAGTAACCTGTCAGGCTGCTTGTACACTCACAGACTGCAGTGCCATACACCTCCAGTGTCCCTGGTCACTGCCCCAGTGTTAGAATAATAAGAAATGCAGCCAGCCCTGTCACCTGTCCCAGTGCTCACAATAATACTGCCATACACCATACCAATGTCCTGATCACTGCCATACCAGCGTCCCGATCACTGCCATATTCCATACCAATGCCCTGATCACTGCCATATGCCATACCAGCACCCTGATCATCGCTATACGCCATACCAGCACCCTGATCACCACCATACCAGCATCCTGATCACCCCATACCAGCATCCTGATCACCCCCATACTCCATGCCAGCGTTCTGATCACCCCATATGCCATACCAGCATTCTGATCACTGCCATACCCCATACCAGTGTTCTGATCACCCCTTATGCCATACCAGCATCCTGATCACTGCCATACCCCATACTAGTGTCCTGATCACTGCCATACCCCATACCCACATTCTGTTTGCCCCATATGCCATACCAATGTCCTGATCACCGCCATAGCCCATGCCAGCGTCCTGATCACCACCATACCCCAGACCAGTATGCTGATCACCCCACATGCCATACCAATGTCCTGATCACCACCATACACCATACCAGCATCCTGATCACTGCATACCAGCATTCTAATCACCCCATATGCCATAACAGCGTCCTGATCACCACCATACCAGCATTCTGATCACTGCCATAGCAGCATCCTGATCGCCGCCATACCTCATATAAACCTGCTGATCACTGCCATACCACATACCAGTGTCTTGATCACCATCATACTAGCATCCTGATCACTGCCATACCTCATATAAACGTTCTGATCACGGCCAATACCCCAAACCAGCATCCTGATTACTGCCATACATCATACTAGTGTTCGGCATTTTGGGGTCTCAACTGATCAATTTTCAGATATTGCATAGTTTGTAGACTATATAGCTTTCACACAGACTAAATAATATACACTGTTTTGGGCTATTTTTACCCCAAAACTGTAGCAGAATACATTCTGCCCTAAATTATTTATCTGCAAAATTTTATAGCAAAAACAAAACAAAAATTATTTTTTCTTTTTAATTTTCAATATTTTTTTCATTTATATAGAAAAAAATAAAAAACCCAGTGGTAATTAAATACCACCAAAAGCTGAAAAGGTGATAAGACTTTCATATGGGTATAGTGTTCCATGACCATGCAATTGTCATTAAACATGTGACGCTGAAAGCTGAAAAATGGCCTGGACTGGAAGGGGTTGAAATGTCCAGACTTGTATTGGTTAAAGGCTAAGTTAAAGGCTAAGTTCACCTTTTAGGAAAAAAATAATACTTGTAGAAAAAAATATGCATTCATTATGTTTTTATACAGAAGCCTGCAAAACATTGCACTGGCGATCAGTGGATCAAGGGTGCAGTTTCAGGCTCTTGCACACTCTTCCTCCAGCTTTGCACCCATACCCTTGTAGGGCTTTCAGTTACAAAGCTGGAGAAAGATTGAATGAACAATGGTTGTGATGATTCCATTGAGGGGGCGAGGGGGCAGGAGCTGAAACATATTACATGTTACATCCTAAATATGGGTATAACATGTAACATGTTTCAAAGGTGAACTTATTTTTTTTCTAAAGCCTCCCAATTTTATACATACCTTTACATATTCTAGCTGTCTTTTCACCAATATAATTATTTCACGTCCTTACCCTTTATGTCCAGTGGCAGTGGTCTTCCTAACTGATGCTTTTAATAGAAATCACATTCTGATGTTTGGGCGCTGTTCAGTGAAAGAGAGGGAAGAGCGTAGGGATCTACAACAATAAACATGGTACATTTATTGGATTTGTAGCATCCTCCTAGTTTAGCTAGGGGGAGCTAAACCCTGATGGTTAGTGAGGAGCTGATTAGCAGCTCAGGTGAGATATTCAGAGGGGTCAAATTCTGATCAGGACTGAGAGACTCTGAAGGCTAGCCCCTCTGGAATTTCCCCCTTCCCCTGAGGCTTTCAGAGGAGTACCTTGGGAGAGCAGTGGATGGATCTGAGTAGTGGTTGGCTAAACTTTTGAGGGACCTCAGCCAATCCCCAACAGGAGGCTTGGCAATGGGCTGGACTCCCTTAAAAAGTGTTGGAGCCTGCTCAGTAGGAGGAGAGATGGGTGGAAGAAGGAGAGAGGAAGATCTGAGGTTGAGGTGGAAGACTGCTAGGAGGCCTAGTGGGATGGGGCCTTCCTGTGAGCCTGAAGCTGGAATGGAGGAAAACTCAGGAATAACTGGCCCCCTGAAAGAGGACCACCTGTATGAAAGGTAAGGAGCAGCCCAGCCCCTCTGGAATTTCCTCCTGCTCTGAGGCTTTCACAAGGGGGGCCTTGGAGGCAGTGGGTGGATCTGAGGAGTGGTTGGCTGCACTTTTGAGGGACCTCAGCCAATCCCCAACAGGAGACTTGGCGGGGGCTGGACTCCCTTAAAAGTGATATAGCCTGCTCAGTAGCAGGAGAGGGGTGGTGGGAGAAGAGTGAGAAGCAGAAAGATGTGAAGCTGGAGAAGAAAGGCTGCCAGGAAGGCTAATGGGATGGGCCTACCTGCAAGCCTGGAGCTGGAATGGAAGAAAACTCAGGAATAACTGGCCCCCTGAAAGAGGACCACCTCTATGAAAGGTAAGGAGCAGCCCAGCCCCTCTGGAATTTCCTCTGCTCTGAGGCTTTCAGAAGGGGGGCCTTGGAGGCAGTGGGTGTATCTGAGGAGTGGTTGGCTGCACTTTTGAGGGACCTCAGCCAATCCCCAACAGGGACTTGGCGGGGGCTGGACTCCCTTAAAAGTGATATAGCCTGCTCAGTAGCAGGAGAGGGGTGGTGGGAGAAGAGTGAAAAGCAGAACGATGTGAATCAGGAGAAGGAAGGCTGCCAGGAAGGCTAGTGGGATGGGCCTACCTGCAAGCCTGGAGCTGGAAAGGAGGAAAACTCAGGACTCACTGGCCCCCTGAGAGAGGACCACTTGTATCGCAGGGAAAGAGCAGTCCAGCTGATAGGCCTGGTAGCAGCAGGCATTCCGCAAATGGTACAGGAGAGCATCTGAGTGAGTACACCTGCACCCCCTGGGCAGATAGGGGAAAGAGCACGCTGGTGGGAAACCAGATTAGCCCTCTACTAGCAACTGTTACCCATTTAAAGGAATAGGAGCCAGATCCCCTGCTCAGGAAGAAAACCTTCAGATTGCTGGGTGAAGAGGAGTTCATCTAGGGTCTGGGGTAGTACAACTGGAGCTGCTTGTTAGCACTCCAACAGAGACTGTGTGTCAGAGGGAAGAAGCTGTGAATCATTCAGGAAGTTGTCCTTCAGTTCCCTTGGGCATCCTATACACCCCTTACCCCATCCAAGTTTAATCCCCTCAATAAAAAAAACAAAACAAACACTCAACGCCTGACTTCTGTCTGTAGATGGAAGCTGTGTGGAAAATGCTAACTGACTAGCTGTGCAGGACTATAGAGGACCCAAATTCAACAGCAACCCCTAAGGGGGTAGTGCTACAGAGAGAAAAACAAACTAGCAACTCAATCTTTTACAAGGGAACAGTGCATCTGAAGCCAGAAGAGGGCAGTCAGAAGTAGCTTGCACGGCCTTTGCCAGTAGCAGGACCTGGGTACAGTTTTGCAATTTGGCCACTAGAGGGGGCGATTGTATAGCGAAAGGTATAAACCTTGTTCTCAATGTGTAGCTACAATTGTAACAATCTTAGTAAATGAGGATTGCCATCTAGATGCTGGCAATGGAGAACAGGTCTAAAATATTGAAATAATTGTCATAAAAGGTGCCGACTAAAAACTATAAGTTGTATAATGCAATAAGTCATAATAATACATACTGAAAACACTGTTTGAAAAAATGTGCATTATACATAGGAAAAAAGTAAACATAAAATAAAAGAATAGCAAAAAAAGGGGGAATAAAAAGGAAGGGGGAAAGAAGTGGAAATGGACTTTAGAAGCACAGAAACTCTATACACATATTATACACATATTAGTAAAATCACTTGTACTTTATTTTGACAATAAGTCATGAAAAAACATCTTTGAATTAATAAAGATCATTGTACAATGTCCCCGCAGACAATATCCCACAACCCACCATAATGAATGGAACAGAACTAGTGATAAAACATACAGTGACCACCAGAAGGTCCTATGGGGGGGGTGAGAGACATTGAGCCGCTGGAAGAATGGCCCAACATGTTTTACGACAACAATCGCTTCTTCAGAGGCTTAGTAGTAAAAGATATACATATGTTAAATATACCAAATTACATCATGTAAACACAGAAAGGGTCAACAATATAAGACTTACATATAATATTAATATGCATCATGCAGCGATAAATCCTCCAATCATAAAGGGCAGGCCTCCTCTATGTTCCCACAAGGCGAGGAGCCAGATATGGGGGCACAGAAATGACCGACAATGCAGAGCCCCAAAGGTCAGCCAATAAGGAGAAAAAGAAAAAGTAAAGCCCCATCCAAGGAGTACATACAGTTACAAGAAAAAGTATGTGAACCCCTTGGGATTACGTGGAGTTTTGCATGAATTGGGCATAAAATGTGCTCTGAACGTCATCTAAGTCACAACAGTAGAAGAACACAGTCTGCTGAACATAATACTACACAAACATTAGATGTTGCCATGGTTTAATTGCACATAACATGTAAACATTCACAGTGCAGGGAGGAAAAAGTATGTAAACCTTTGGACATATTAACTGGTTGACCCTCCTTTGGCAGCAATAACCTCAACCAAACGTTTCCTGTAGTTGCAGATCAGACCTGCACAACAATCAGGAGTAATTTTGGACCACTCCTCTTCACAAAACTGTTTCAGTGTAGCAATATTCTTGGGATGTCTAGTGTGAATCGCTCTCTTAAGGTCATGCCACAGCATTTCAATCGGGTTGAGGTCAGGACTCTGATTGGGCCACTCCAGAAGGCGTATTCTGTGCTGTTGCAGCCATTGTTTTGTTGAATTACTTGTATGCTTTGGGTCATTGTCCTGTTGCATCACCCATCCTCTGCGGAGCTTCAGTTGGTGGACAGATGGTCGTACGTTTTCCTGCAAAATATCTTGATAAACTCTGGAATTCATTTTCCCATCAATGAAAACAATCCGTCCAGGCCCTGAGGCAGCAAAGCAGCCCCAAACCATGATGCTCCCTCCGCCATGTTTTACAGTGGGGATGAGGTTTTGATGTTGGTGTGCTGTGTTTTTTTTTTTTCTCCACACATAGTGTTGTGTGTTCTTCCCAAACAACTCAATCTTGGTTTCATCTGTCCACAGTATATTTTGCCAGTAGTGCTGTGGAACATCCAGGTGCTCTTTTGCAAACTTCAAACGTGCTGCAATATTCTTTTTGGACAGCAATGGCTTCCTCCGTGGTGTCCTCCCATGTACTCCATTCTTGTTTAATGTTTTCCTTATTGTAGATGTGTCAACAAAAATGTTAGCATGTGCCAGAGATTTCTGTAGGTCTTTAGCTGACACTCTGGGATTCTTCTTTACCTCATGCAGCATTCTGTGCTGTGCTCTTGCAGTCATTTTTACAGGATGACCACGCCTAGGGAGAGTAGCAACAGTGCTAAACTTTCTCCATTTGTAGACAGTCTGTCTTACCGTGGACACATGAACATCAAGGCTTTTGGAGATACTTTTGTAACCCTTTCCAGCTTCATGCAAGTCAACAATTCTTGATCGTAGGTCTTCTGAGAGCTCTTTTCTGCGAGGCATGGTTCACATCAGACAGTGCTTCTTGAAACCAGTAAACCTAAAACAGGTGTGTGTTTTTTAAAGGCACGACAGCTGTCAGCAACACATCCAATATCATCACACTGATTGGAGTCAAGGTTGGCTCACTCCTGGCTCCAATTAGCTCAGGGAGAAGTCATTAAGCTAGGGCCTCACATACTTTTTCCTCCCTGCACTGTGAATGTTTACATGTTATGTGCAATTAAACCATGGCAACATCTAATGTTTGTGTAGTATTATGTTCAGCAGACTGTGTTCTTCTATTGTTGTGACTTAGATGACGTTCAGAGCACATTTTATGCCCAATTCATGCAAAACTCCACGTAATCCCAAGGGGTTCACATACTTTTTCTTGCAACTGTAGGTATAAACTGCAGATGTTTTCTTACATAAGGCTATACCAGTGATAATGATGCTGATTAACTGAGTATTACCTTAAATGGGTGTTGTTGTAACAAAGATCAAAACATTTCTTGCAGGAAAAAAGCCTTTTCCCAGCCCGCACAGAAGATGTAAAAAGGAAAGGGGGCTAGCCCCTAGTATCTGAGAGCGTAAAAAACAGGAAAATATCACAATAGGACAGGCAGAGGTACTCCTTATAACATATAATATATATCATTAATACACGATGCTTGTTCAAAAAGGGACTTCCCCAAAATAGCCCATTGTATAATAATAACATAAGTTCTAGTAACCTACCGAATTGCAAAAAGGTAAGTCCCAGTCACAATGATATAGCTTGAAAAGTACACCTGAGCCAGCCCATCAAAATGTATGAAGATACTAAAAAATAGGTTCAGCCTTCTATTGGAAAGTAGGTCTGGGAACATAAGCAAAAATAGGAGGAGAAAAGTTATCATATTGGCTACTTATGCAGGGATATAGTCTTCCTGATGCTTCAGAATGGAATGTCTTACCAATGTTGAAAAAATGTCAGTGCTTGGTCAATAGAGTAAGTACAAGTTGTCCAGCAGGGAAGAGACCATGACCGCCAGAGAAAAGGAGGGAAGGAGTGGCCTCTGCGCCTCGAGGCACATATGCTCAGTAACCTACAGGGCAACCAGCCCTGGAAAGAATGGTACCGAATGGCTTGGAGCCGCGGCCTATATAGCGCTCCAGGCGTCCGGCCGTCAGTGGTGATGCCGCCATGACGCCACCCGGCGCAGCGGGCATAGGCTCGCTCAGATGCACAGGGAGGAACGGAAATATCCCAACCATGCCGTTGAAGTCCAGCCCCTAGGGGGAAAAGGACATCGCGGCCACCTGACCGCACATCGGGCCCAATTGGGAGCGGCCCCCACTCCCCAGGAACAGCAAAAGAGCAATCGCAGGTCCAGCCCTTAGAAATCAGAAGGGAAAACAGCAAGACACATACAAATAACAATACACAATAAGCTAATATTGATAATCTCGCATTAAACGCTATTACAGCATGACATAGGGATTATTACATAAGATAAATACAGTAACATAAAATAAGACGAACATAAGCTACAGCATGATTAGAGATAACAGTAATAACAAACAGAAAATCGAAGGTGATTGCAGTAATTTCCACAAGGGAGTTACTGCATTAAAACAACGATACAGGGGTAGTCATGGAAACGCAGGAAACAACAAGTGTAGTGAAAAACTATGTGTTTCCAAAAGATTCATCCACGTGATTGGAGCCCATATAGCCAAAGATGGTAATAGGGGTCACTAGAAGGAACCCCTAATGGTTAATATAAATGCCATATACATTCAAGTTAAGTTTCCTATGGGCCAGAGACAAACATGACAACCACTATTACCATTCCCAGTTTCTTATAAAAGCGGTTTGTATGATATCTTATTGAGGCCTAAGGGGTGGACTGCATTAAGTTGTTCAATCCACATAGATTCCTTGCGTAATAATTTTTGATCCCAATTACCGCCACCTGGATCTTTAGTAACTACCTCCAGAACAGTAAACTTGGCCTGTGAAGTATCAAATTTGTGATAAAGTCCCAGATGGCGACTAATAGGAGTCACCACCTTGGCATTAGAGGAATAATAGATATGGTCGTGTATTCTCTGATTAAACTGACGTATGGTATTGCCCACGTTGTAGGCTCCACATGTACATAGCATAAGGTAAACTACTCCCCTGGTTTCACAATTGGCCTGGAATCTGGGGAGGAGTATTTCCCCATTGGGTAGCTGGAAACGTGTTCCCATCCAAACCCAAGGGCAATAACTACACTTCCCACAAGCAGTAACTCCCCTAGATGATACAGGGTCATGGGCTCCTAATGTATAATGACTAGATGTTACTGTGTCCCTGATGGACCGAGCTTTCCGAAATACAATTTCAGGATAGTCTTGAATATATTTATGTAGAGTAGGATCTTCCCATAGAAGATACCAATAATGTTGTAATATGTTACATATTTGCTGATGTTGTACCGAGTATTGTGTTATAAATCTCACTGAGGAAAACTCAGTTTTAGGTTTAGATGTAGAATACAACAAGGTATTCCTATCCTGAATCAAAGCTCTATTATATGCTTTACGTAATAATGTTCTACTATATCCACGTATTAGTAGACATTGTTGTAACAATTTAGCTTGATATTTAAAATCTTGTAAACACATACAGTTCCACCGCAAGCGGATATATTGTGCGAGAGGAATGCTTCTGACTAATGCAGGAGGATCAGAACTTGTAGCATGAAGTATCGTGTTGCCAGCAGTTTCCTTATGGAACAAGGCAGTGGCAATGCATCCCGTTGTGTCTACAAAGATTTGCAAATCCAAGAATGCAATAATATTTTTGTGCCAATTCATGGTAAAAGTAAAATTAAATGAGTTATTATTGAATAACACCATGAATTCGTTCAACATCTCAACAGTGCCTACCCAGATGACAAATATATCGTCAATATACCTGAACCAACACAACGCATGGTCCAGGTGTTTGACAAGAGTGTCATCTGAGAAGATGCAGCGCTCCCAGCCTCCAAGATAAAGGTTGGCATAGGCTGGGGCACAGCAGGTACCCATAGCTACTCCCTGTATTTGGAGATAGTACAAATCCATAAATGTAAACTAATTGTGAGTCAGTATATAGTACAGTAGATCCACAATGAAGTTACCTATTGCCCACTGAATACGGTCCTGTTCCATCAGGAAGGACCTTACTACATCAATCCCACGTGCATGTGGTATACTTGCATACAAAGCTTCAACATCTATGACCAATACGGTATCCGAAGGTATAGAAAGACCATCCACATGTTTAAGTAAGTCAAGGGTATCCTTAACATAGGAAGGAAGACGTCTGGATGGCCCCTCCCCTTGTGGGAACGTAGAGGAGGCCTGTCCTTTTTGATTGGAGGGTTTATCGCTGTTGTTGTATGACCCTTTCTGTGTTTACATGATGTAATTTGGTATATTCAACATATGTATATCTTTTCTAGATTTTACTACTAAGCCCCGGAAGAAGCGATTGTTGTCGCGAAACATGTTGGGCCATTCTTCCAGCGGCTTAATGTCTCTCACACCCCAATTGGACCTTCTGGTGGTTACTGTATGCTAGTTCTGTTCCATTCAGTATGGTGGGTTGTGGGACATTGTCTGCAGGGACATTGTACAATGATCTTTTTTAATTTAAAGATGTTTTTTCATGACATATTGTCAAAATAAAGTACACATGATTTTACTAATATGTGTATAGAGTTTCTGTGCCTCTAAAGTCCATTTGTACTTCTTTTCCCCTTCCTTTTTATTCCCCCTTTTTTTGTCTGGTATAACTAGGACGTGGCACTAGTGTATTATCTTTTTGGGAGTGATCTGACACCTGAGTACACTCCAATTTTCCCTTCCTTTTTTGCTAAAATAAAAGAATGAATTGAACCTTTTTTGTCCAGTTCTGGGAGGGCGTCATATGACGTCCTCCCACAACGCGCCTTCCTGCACCCCCAGCGGACACAGCTGATCACATGATGAGGTAAAAGGCCATAAACAGCAGCCTTTTACCACATGATCAGCTGTGTCCAATGACACAGCAGATCACAATGTAAATACAGTTGCCGGTTATCGGCAGCACTTTGAAAGTACTGCTGATAACCGGGAAAAGACAAAGAGGACATCTGCACCAATCACCAGCAGTGCCACCCACCAGTGCCCAGCAGTGCCTCCCACCAGTGTCACCCATCAGTGCTGCCCAGCAGTTGCACCCATAAGTGCCATCAGTCAGTGCTGTCAGTCAGTGCTGCCAGTCAGCACCACCCATCAGTGTCGCCCATCAGTGCCCATTAGTGCTGCCTATAAGTGCAGCATCATTAGTGCCTCCTCACCAATGCCCACTAGTGCTGCCTCATCAGTGCAGCCTATCAGTGCAGTCTCATCAACGCACATCAGTGAAGGAGAAAAATTACCTGTTTGCAAAATTTTAGAATAGAAACAACTTTCTTTTTTGCAATTTTTTTGTTTATAGTGCAAAAAATAAAACACCCAGTAGTGATTAAATACCACCAAAAGAAAGTTCTATGTGTGTGAAAAAAATGATAAAAATTTAATATGGGTACAATGTTGCATGACCACGCAATTGTCATTCAAAGTGCGACAGCACTGAAAGCTGAAAATTGGCTTGGGCATGAAGTGGGTAAAAGTGCCCGGTAGGCAAGTGGTTAAAACACCTTCATTATCAGGCCATTTTTTTCAGTTTTTGACAAACAGTTACTGTGTCATGCAACACTGATAAAACTCGAAGGGCTTTATCAACTAATGGGCATTCTCTTTCACGGCACATTATATCACACCACATTTTTATCATCTTATGAAAATCCATAAGAATGTTGACATAATACCTGGAAACCTCATCACAGCCATCATGGATCATTTCAAGCCGATTATTTTCTCTTTACCCTCCTAGTTAGGAAATTCTGTGCATTTACTAAATATACTTAAACAATACACCTGGGAACAAGATTTCTCATAGTGCTCACTAGGTGTGAGCTCACTTTACTTTTTTATCCCACTTTAAACTGGCCTGTCCGCCATAATTTACTATTGGACCCACTGTCATAATGTCCTTTACACACAGGCTACATTTATCATTACTAAGTTCATTCTCAAAGTAGACTACTTTACTATTTTACTTTACATTTTTAGATCGGTTTTACGTCTAAATCAAGAGTGCTTTTATGGGCACTAACTTTGCACTCAGTTATGCAAATCTTACAATAGCATACTGGGAAGATAAAAATATTTGGTCCAATAATCCCTACACATCCAAAATGATTTATTACAGCTGTTATAAAGATGACATCATAATTATATGGGATGGCCCTACAGATACCACATTCCTCTTTACTGACCTCAGACTCATATATTACACCAACATCATCATCTCCAGAAACCATTTTAAGCCCACAGGAGGCAAATGCTGTTTACAGTTTGACAGCTGTCACCACCAAAAGTGGAAGTAAAATCTACCCAGGAGTCAGTTTAGCAGGTTAAAGTGATCTTAAAGGTTTTTTCTTTAATAAGATATAAAATGATGTTATACTTACCTGCTTTGTGCAATGGCATTGCACAGAGTGGTCTTTTACCTCCTTTTCTGGAGCCCCCCTGACAGCGCTCTCTGCTCCTTCTTCCTGCAAGTGCCCCCATAGTAAGGAATGTGCTATATGGCACCCATATGGGTGTGCTCCTGTTCCAGGCTGTGTGTGCTCCTGTTCCAGGCTGTGTGTTCATAGACACACACAGAATGGTTGACCACACCCCCTGCGCCCTCCTCACAGTATTTGCTGACAGAGCCTATGGCTCCCACTGCTGTGAGGGGAGATAAACTTTTGTACCAGGTACTCCTCAATACACATCTAAGAAGTTTCTGTCAGCAACCTAGAACCAGAACAGGGTCCATCCATATTATATTTCTGTTTCAATATTTTTTTTAAGAAAGTTTTGTTTTAAGAATACAACAAGCTCAAGATACACAGGGGCAGAGCCGAACAATAACACATATACAGATACATCCTGCTGACTTGTATTAGCCAAATAACGAAATGTCCAATGACATCAAGGAGGGACGGCAAAAAGCCGAACCAAATAATAGCAGCAGTAATCCAACATGTTGCCGGAAAAAGAAGAGAAAAGAAAAAGGTTAGAAGAAAGGATAAAGAAAATAAAACAACAAAAACAACAAAAAAAAAGGAATCAGAAAGAAAACATGGAGGAAAGGGAAATTAGAAGAATTCCATATTATATTTCAATTGCAAGTCTGCTTCTTTGAAGTCACTTTACAGTAGATCCACTAGAGCCAGCTTCTATTGGTCCAACGCTATCACATACATACAGGTGAAACTCTAAAAATTAGAATATCGTGCAAGAGTTCATTTATTTCAGTAATGCAATTTAAAAGGTGAAACTAATATATGAGATAGACTCATTAGATGCAAAGCAAGATAGTTCAAGTCGTGATTTGTCATAATTGTGATGATTATGGCTTACAGCTCATGAAAACCCCAAATCCACAATCTCAGAAAATTAGAATATTACATGCAATCAATAAAACAAGGATGGTACATAGAACAATATCGGACTTCTGAAAAGTATAAGCATGCATATGTACTCAGTACTTGGTTTGGGCCCCTTTTGCAGCAATTACTGCCTCAATGCGGCGTGGCATGGAAGCAATCAGCCTGTGGCACTGCTGAGGTGTTATGGAAGACCAGGATGCTTCAATAGCGGCCTTCAGCTCTTCTGCATTGTTTGGTCTTATGTCCTCATCTTTCTCTTGGCAATGCCCCATAGATTCTCTATGGGGCTCAGGTCAGGTGAGTTTGCTGGGCAATCAAGCACATTAATCCCACGGTCATGCTTCCTTCCGCAGACGAGCTTCATGGGGATGCTGACTTCATTTTCCAGCAGGACTTGGCACCTGCCTACACTGCCAAAAGCACCAAACCTGGTTCAATGACCGTGGGATTACTGTGCTTGATTGCCCAAGTTTTTTTGTTTTTAATGCATTTTCAAGTGCCATTTCTTAAATAAATGTAGTGTTTGTGGTGACGGGCAGTGATCTCCTGTATGACTTTCAATGAAGCAGCTGGAACCCGCATCTCCTCCTCTCCCTCCTGTGGCTTCCAGCTTCTTAATTGAAAGCCATACAGGAGATCGCTGCCTGTCACCACAACCACAACCCCCGCCACCCCTCCCACACACCCCTAGCCCCAGTGCTGCTTGCCGCCTCCACCGCTGTACAGAACGGTTTTCTTTCTGACCCCCCCACCGCCGCTGTGTTACCGCCACTGTGTTCTTCTCACTGACCAGTCCAAATTTTGAGGGCTGCAGCCAGCAGCCAGGGATAGTTAGCAACTCTCCTCTGTGGGGGGGTTCAGACCCCCCTGACCCCCTCCCTTACCTATGCCCCTGCTCTGGACCTGGGCTATTTTCAAACATGTGCTGCAATGCTTCGTGCATTTCATCACAAACAATAAAACTCAAGTGTTGTAGTTAGAATTAAAGTGATTCTAAAAGCAATTTTTTTTCTTAATGAATGTAGCGGGGGCTTAGCCAATCCACCAGAAACCCCCTCTCTCCCCCCCTCCCCAGTGCCTCCCTCAGCTTGGCACTGCACAGGTGTGGCGAGGGAGAGAGTCTGTGCCTCCCCCTACTTCACCCCCCCGCTCCTCGGGCCACTGCCACAGTAGTGGGAGACTGGACCGGCTGAGTGGGAGTGCAGCAGCAGGCTTGTGTGTCCCCTCCTGCCTATTGCTTGCTAAGCTGCAGCACGGAGTAGAGGAGGACCAATTAGGAGGAGGACATAGTCCCAAACACAGGTGGCCTCATTTGATCTTATTGGGGGAAAATCTACAAGCCCAGCATGCTTTGTTCAAGGGGGAAGAGCTGGGTGACTGGAGAGGAAGAAAGGAGAGAGAACCGTGCTGCCCAGGGCCATCAGGGATCGGAGTTCAAGAGAGGGAGGACAGTGTGGAGGGGATGTGGGATCCACAGCTGCAGTAGCAAGAGGCTATTCCTCCCTTGCCAGTTTGTGTACTTGGACAGAGTAGAGACCCTTCCAGCCAGCAAACTCCATCACTGGAGATCTAGATCTACAGCCACAAGTACCTCATCAGTAATTGGGCCACTTGGGGCTAGCTCCAGATATGCCCACGCAGACATCACTGAGTCCCTGGGTCATCGGGTTGCCAATCGGGCATCTTTCATCTTGCTGCAGACCTTCAAGAGCCTACTCCAGGACACACTTCCTCTAAGAGCCTTGATATCTCCAGGATCGATGAGCTTAAAGGCCCTTTGCTGGGAAATACCCTGTCTATTCTATTCACTTTGCTGGCTGCCATTGCACAGTAATATCTTTGGGCTCCTTCATGGCTAGCTGAAGATCGCAGACACCCTTACCTTAAGGACTCCTCCACTCAAAGGATTTAGCTTGTAGAATCTGTCACAGGTTAACCTCTCTTTTTTTCTAGTGTAGCAATTTCTTAACTCAAAGGGGAACTCTTACCCAGATTTTATATATGGTGTTTGTCATTTCTCATTGACTGTAGCATCAGAGCTTAGAGGACTAAAAGTCCTTTATTCCCCCCTCTTGCTCCTGGGATCATAGGTCCACCTACAGTCAGGCCCATTGTCACTGTCAATGTACTGCATATCCTCTTGACTCTGTTTAATGCTAACCCTGCAATTTGGGGAATACCCGCAGTTTATTTTTTTCCTGTTGACTTAATAACCTCTAGTAAAATATATCCTTGCAAAGCTATTATTTTGGTGTCTTTTGTACTTGTGCAAACATTGATTTATTCAAATCAGTGTGCCAGGAGGTGGTCGAGGTTGTTCTTGGAGTTGAAGCACAGAAAAGAGAACCCAGAATTACCAAACGGCTCCTATGGGGGGGGGGGGGGGGCTACATTACATTGAAATTACAAAGATGTTATAATGACTTTGCAGTGGTATTGCACAGAGCAGTCCATTACCTCCTCTTCTGGAGTTCCCAATGGCACCATTTACTCCTTGTTACCTTACCAAGCCTTACACACAGTTCAACTTGGCCCCACTTCCCGTTCCCTCCGCACAGGATATGACTTACAGCAGCAGGAGCTAATGGCTCCCGCTGCTGCCTGTGTATCCTGTAAGAAGAGGAAGAGAGGAGGGTGGGACTGCAGATGGTACAATGCTGGAATGACATAGGACTCAGGTAAGTGTTTGGGGGAGGGGTGGTGGAGAACGGTCATTGGAAGGCTTTTTACCTTAATGCAGAGAATGCATAAAGTAAAAACTGTTACCCTTTACAACCAGTTTAAGGCTTATTTTTTAACTCTGGTGCTTTCTCCAAAAAAAGACTCCGTTCACATATCTTTAAACTGAGGATGTTTATTTTATCCATGTGACTTTAATTTCCAAATCTCATTGGATGTTTGAAAATATGGATCCATATCCTGGTGTGCTAAGTTTGCGAATTGAGCCTTATCTATCCTTTCCTTAGAGCATAATTTGTTTCTGTAATTATCTGAAGAAAGAGGAGACATATAAATACTGTCAGCTAGGAACTAACATAGGAATCATATTTACGTCATGTAACCCAGCCCCTCTCTGTACTCATTTGAACCCTAAGAAATGACTCCACACAGCCAGTACATCGCAGTGGAAGTTCAGCTTGGGCTATTCACTTACATAAATCGTTGATACTTGTTTTTATCTTCTTTTAGCCTTACTTACTTTTTGTTCAGTTTATGAAAGTTTTGACGCACCCATTTCTCAGCTCATTACCTCTATGCCTGACTGCACTCAACTTGTAGAATCCCATTCATTCTAATTGATCTGTTCACACTTTAGCCCTGCACCCTATGCTCAAAAAGTACATGGGCTTATTTTATAGCGTATTCAGGCATTTTTCATCCCACAGACTATAATTATGAGCACCTGCTCCTAAATAACTCCCCTCCTTCTTTAGGCCCACTTTCTTTTCTTGCCCAGTCCATGAAACAAACGCCTGAAGCTTGATTCAGGTGCAAAAATGCCTGAGGCTTGATACAGGTATAAGGATTCATGCACACTGGCTTAAAAATGCTGCTTCCACAGGAGTTTTGTGTCTTTCCTGTAGAAGCAGCTCAATGTTATCCTATGTGTCCATGTAAGCCGTGTACCGGGGTGGGCTCCCCAGGATACAGTGAAGTCACGAATGAGGAAAGCAACCCCAACACCAGCTTTTGCCACAACAGAATTTTACTTAGATGTGGCAAATAAACACAACCACAAATGCTGGGAACATTCAATAAATTTACATACACCCAGCCCAAAGGCTGAGACCCTTGTGCTGCACAGCACGGCACCTTCTTATGGATGAAGGTAGAAAGTGAAGTAATTTACCTACTGGCGGGCACAACTAAGTTGCCACACCTTACCTGTTATTACCCTAAAAGAGTAGGACTCAGTGTATGGTATGGGCTAGCCTGCGGTGCAGCACAACAGCTTACAATCTTACACAAATCTACAGTATTCCCCCTCCCATAACTGGTCCTGTAGCACGTGCCTGAGTATTCCTTCTGAGCAAAACGCCAGTCTGGCTTGAGTTTGTAGGATTTTATCAGCTCTCCAATGTGAAATGTCACTTTAAGTTGTGGAGTCCTTCCAATAATCAGTAACAACACTGGTGGCCTGACACAAACAGAGACCCTAACTAACTAACTATAGGCCTGGACTCAGTCTATAGGCGCCAACACTGAAATGAGGTGCGTGCACGATCTTACCGACCCGGGTCTGCTTTGTATTCGCTGGTGACTCTGAACAGAACAAATGTCTCTCCAACAGGCCTGCGATATTGTAGTGTATGCTGCGTTGTTCCTCGGCTCTCATCAGCTTCCTGGCAGCAATCTCATCAGCTTCACCCAGCTGCAGCTCACACGGCCCCTTCATTCAGCATTCTCCAGAACATGGCTCCTGCATTCAGCATCATCCAAAAACATGGCTGCGGTCTCCTCTTCCTGTTCACTAAAAACTCCAACTCTGTGTGAAAACCCCACCTGTTCATGAATATACAAATATCTATGCAGTCTGAGGCTGTGTTAGAAAAACAGTGACATCTTGTGGCTAAACTGCAGAATGTCAGTCAAAACATCAATTTACTCAACACCATAATTTACTGCACACAAACAGTGTTCAAACAATGAGAGCTGTTTCCCCATCTCACATCCATGCACATTAGGACTTTTAGAGGCATATTTTAAGCTCAGTGTTTGGAGGCAGGAACAAAAAAAACCTTCTGGATTTAATTTTTGAAAGTAGTTTTCTGTCAGAAAAAATTGCTAAATGCACCGAAACATAAAATCACTGTATATAAGCATTTTTTTCTGCCAAGGGAACTGGCACTTTTTAAGCCCAGTGTGCAAGGACAGTAAAATGTCCTGAAAAAAAATCAACATGCATGGCAATGCACCCCCTGGTTCAAACAGGATTTTGACTGTACAGTCACTGAGAATGAAGTTAGTTTGCAACTGTAGTCAGGTGCCGGCTACAATAACATGGATGAAGAAGACATCATCCTCAGAACTACAGACTGGTTAGCTTCCCTCTCTAGTACTGCAGTCAGACTGTTTACCTCACTTCCTGAACCAAGAAACAAGGGACCATGGTGTGGGACTTGTAGTCCTGTGAGCAGCCATACCTGGACTCCTGAATCTTTCCTAGCCTACACCTCCCAGAAATTTGCTATCAGAAAGGGAATTAGGGGAAGGGCTATAAAAGGAGCTGTTTCTTGTGGGCCTGCTCTCTTTTTTCCTGGCCCTTCTGTACAGCAATGGGGCCACCATCCTGCTTCGGGACCATGCCCTACCAAGACCATTTGAGCCACAGCCACCTCTCCATAAGTGAACCTGTAATGCTGGAAGGCAACCTTCATTCCTGCTGGGCAGTCTGCGTCCCGTGTTGCAGACACCAATCAAAATTGCTGAGTCCGGGACACGGCTGACCAACAGCATTCATCATTCCACCTTGCTGGAGCCCAGACCCTGCATTGCCTCTTGCACAAGCCAACTTCAGTCAGGATCTGATGAGCAGGCTGAAGCCCAAAACTGTCTCATTTAGTAACACATAACACATGCATGCAGACATCATAAACCGGATTTGTAAATTAACTTTTCACTTCTGCTGTGTCTACTCCTCACGTACTCCACACTTAGTGATCTTTTCACCCTTTAAGAATTTACCTTCTTACTTCTGAGCTTCAAAGTACTGGCAAAGTTACTGCTTAGGCCTAACATTTGAACTGTCCCTACTCTGCTATTACTAGTATGTGAACTTGCCCATGAAAGGTTTATCCCCCAAGGTATAGAAGTAGATTCTCCCATGCTGGTTCAGAGAGGGTTCTCTCTTTGAACTAAGGCCTCCCAAGACACAGTTTCTCCACCATTCCCATTTTGTCTGCATATTTCAACTGTTCAATGTTCTTACAGCGCTATACATAATTGTTACCTGTCTGTTCATTATTGTTTGCCTTTCTCATTCTGATATTACCTGATTATTTGGTGTCCTGCTCAACCAACCCTAGATGTTGTTTCCCAGCATCCCATAGCGATTGGCTGATAAGTGCCTTGGACTTGCTGTTCACCTTCCTCAATACAGAAATCTGCTGTGTTAAGTTTACATTGTGTCTGTGGGTCATTTAAAGGGGTACACAAAATGTGAGAACCTAGTGTGTCAGAAGGGTTGGGAAGTTCCCAGGGTCAAGGCAGCACGAGAAGACAATGGCCCTTCTGGGGAAATTTCACATAATCAACAATTTTCACAAGCACCTACAAAGCAGTGATCTACAGATTATCAAACTTGATAATTGCTAAAACAGGGAAAAAATCGCACCTGAATCGGGCTGAAAATCATACTGCACTTTTTTAAAATAGTACTGTGGCAGCCCATACTGTATCTGAACTGGCTTCATAGAAAAGGCTTTTGGTTCACATGTGAATCAGATTCGGTTCAAATTGAAACCAATTTCCATATATGTGAACCAGTTCTAAGTCCTGTTTTAGATTAAACTGTGCATTTTTGTAATACAGGACATGAACCAAAAAAACTTATACATACGTTCTAATCATTAAGGTGTATATTTTTTTCTATGTGTGTGTTCACATATATGTATTTAATAAATCAAAGTCTCTATCATTTTCATGTACTTCTTCCATCTGAAGTCCCTGGTTGATCCTGCCAGTCATCTTTCTTCCTTGTTCTAAACTGACCACACAAAGGACAGAGGCAAATCTGTATTAGCATGGTCAGTTTGCATCCTTTGGCTGGCCATTCAGAGGTACAGGAAACAGTGTGCAGACACACTGCATGCCTTCTTTGGGTAGTTTGTTCAGCCACCATGCCCCCAGACCAATCACAGTCTGCCTCTGGTGCACAATCCATCCCAGTCACAGCTGCCTCTTGAACACACCCCCTGCTCAAGTACAGCCTGCATGGTACCTCTGAACAGATAATGGAATACAGACACGGGTTTTGTCTGCACAGTGTCCTGTAACCTCACCCCCACCATAAGGAAGAAGAGATGCATGGTCACATGACAGAAATGTTTAGTTTCAATTGTATTAAAACGTTTTTACAACATTGTATGTTCACAACTACTTTAAAGGTTCCTAGTTTGTTTAATAAATCGGTTGTACTCATGTTGGATCCATTAAATTCTGAGTTCACAAAACACATTTAATTCATTTAGAATGTCTAGCAAGCATTAGGCTTGTTATCAGTGGCAAATCATCCACAAATGTTTGGCCATAAAGTCTGAAATACTCACATTGGCTATACGCTGTCTTTTTACAATGAACATAGCAGAATCAATGGAAAAAAAGAGTCTGTTTTAAATAATGTGTAGCTGTGTTTTTTATTCAAGCATACCTACACTTAAGAAATCAATTAACCACACATTAAAACTCAGTTGTATTTCATATTATATTGAACATTTTTAAACCTCTCTTTATATCATTTTAGTAATGGCATCTTTAGTCTTATTAGGGTTTCAGATGCTCTATTTTCTCACATCAGGCTATAGCCATGCTAAATTAAGGATTAGTATGCTAAAAACCACAGGTTGATAGATATGCCAAGCTATGAAGTCTGTCATTTATGACTCATCCTCACTAAGCTCTAGCATTAGCTGGCTGCCTGTATCACTAACACTGGTGCCAACTGCTACCTATTCCATGTTCCTCTAGATATGTCAGCTATTCCTATGAATGTTGCATTTGCTGACATTAGGTTAGTTAATATGTACAAAAGTGAAAGGCACTCAGAAGCCACCCAAAAATCCACACCAAAGCTTTTGATTTACCAAATCCTGGCAATATCCTGGCAAGTAGCAAGTTAGTTGAGCTAGCAGCACTCATTAGAGCCCTGGTGCTCAACACGTGGCCCTCTAATGCTCAATGCATGGCCCGTGGTGTCTTGAACTGAGCACTAGCAGAGCATAAAGCAGTGGTGGTTAACTTGGTAAATATTAAGGGCTGCCCCAACATGCCTAAAGGGCTGCACAATAACATCTGCTTTATTTTTTTTTTATTAAAATAATAAACATGTTATACTTACTTGCTCTGTGCAATGGTTTTGCACAAAGCAATCCTCTCCTGGGTTCCCCCATCAGCTCTCCTGGCTCTTCCTCTTCGGCAAGTGTCCCCAGAGAAAGCTGCTTTCTATTGGGGCACTTGTGCAGGCTTGATCCCTAGATGTGCTGCCTGTGTCTATAGACACAGACAACATGGACTGGCTTCCACTGCTATCAATCTGCCTTGTGAGGAGGGAGATAGTGGAGAGAGGCCAGGGGCGGACTGACCATTTGGAAACTCAGGCACTGCCCAAGGGCCCGGGGTCAGTAGGGGGCCCCATGAGATGCCCCTGGTACCTTTTTCATAGGCTTTTTTGAGTTTGGGCAAGGACACAGGGGCCCCATGATCCCCTATTGCCCGGGGGCCCCATAAGTTGTCAGTCCACCCCTGAGAGAGACGCTGCTCTTGTGCACATCACTGGATCAAGATCGGGCTCCGGTAAGTATAAGGGTTTGACGGGGGGATCCTGTGGTACAGAAGGTTTTTTACCTTAATCTATACAGCCCTGGACAAAAGTTTTGAGGATGACAAAAATATTATTTTTCACAAAGTCTGCTGCTTCAGTGGTTTTAGATCTTTTTGTCAGATTTTATAACGGTATACAGAAGTATAATTTCAAGCATTTCATAAGTGTCAAGGGCTTTTATTGACAATTACATTAAGTTTATGCAGAGTCAATATCTGCATTGTTGACCCTTCTTTTTCAAGAGCTCTGCAATTTGCCCTGCTATGCTTTCAATTAATTTCTATGCCACGTCCTAACTGATGGCAGCCTATTCTTGCATAATCAATACTTGGAGTTTTTCAGAATTTGTGGGTTTTTTTTGTTCACCAACCTTTTGAGGATTGACCACAAGTTTTTAATGGGATTAAGGTCTTGGGAGTCTCCTGGCCATGGACACAAAATTTTGATGTTTAGTTCCCTAAGCCACTTTTGCCTTATGGCAAGGTGCTCCATCATGCTGGAAAAGGCATTGTTCGTCACTAAACTGTTCTTGAATGGTTGGGAGAAGTTGTTCCCGGAGGATGTTTTTATAGTATTATTCATGGCTGTGTTCTTAGGCAGAATTGTGAGTGAGCCCATTCCCTTGGCTGAGACGCAACCCCACACATGAATGGTCTCAGGATGCTTTACTGTTGGCATGGCACAGGACTGATGGTAGTTGTAATGGAACCGAAACAGACTGCGCTTGGGTACTTCCATTAGAATACCGCTTCCCCATCCGAACACCGACAACAGACACCACAGGTGACCATACAAGACTAGACGACACCATTCTTGAAGTAATCCAGCAGGTAGACTAGTTTATTTGAACACAGATACAAGATATATACACTCAAGGATCAGTCCCCCCTCCCTGTATAATGACACAGGCGGGGCAATCTACATTTAGTAACAAGAGACACACAGGTATTCAAACTTCACACCAGCAAACAGTCCCATCAGGAGGGAGGGCTGTTGGAAACACCCCCCACTAAGCTAATACACATAAACACATACATCCCTTAATAGTTTGCTCCCAAGCAAGACAAACAATAGAACAATGGGATGCAACCACACAACACCAAACAATCCACAACCCCCACCCCACCTATCTCCTAGACATGTCTACACAATATTAGGACAGATCACCCTGTACCCCTAACAGGCACAGGGTGACTTATACATAATAGGGATATGGGGAGCTGAGACAGGGTCTCCCCACCTCTCCAAAGTAAGCTGGGTTCCATGGGCCCCCCACCCAAAGTGACGCCCGTCACAGTAGCGCTCACCTTTTCTTCTCTGAACAAGGTTTTTTCCAGATGCTCCTAACAATCGGAAAGGGGGTTCATCAAAGAAAATTCCTTTACACCAGACCTCAGCAGTCCAATCCCTGTACCTTTTGCAGAATATCAGTTTGTCCCTGATATTGCTACAGGAAGTGGCTTCTTTGCTGCCCTTCTTGACACCAGGCCATCCTCCAAAAGCCTTTGCCTCACTGTGCATGCAGATGCATTCACACCTGCCTGCTGCCATTTCTATGCAAGCTCTGCACTGGAGGAGCCCCAATCCTGCAGCTGAATCAACTTTAGGAGACGGTCCTGGTGCTTGCTGGACTTTCTTGGCTGCCCTGAAGCCTTCTTTACAACAATTGAACCTCTCTCCTTGAAGTTCTTGATGATCTAATAAATGGTTGATTTAGGTGCAATCTTAGCAGCAATATCCTTGCCTGTGAATCCCTTTTTGTGCAAAGCAATGATGACTGCACTTGTTTCCTTGCAGGTAAATTAATATTTGTGTCATTCTGCAAACTTTTGGCCAGGGCTGTACAATGTAATAAGGTAAAAAAAAAAATAAGGCTTTAGAATCACTTTAATGCATTCTCTGCATTAAAGTAAAAAATCTTTAAATAGTAGCTCCTCACCAACCCCCCCCCCCTTTAAACACTTTGCTTAGTCCATTCTCAATTCAGCGCTGTCCCATCTGCAGCATCCCTTCTCTCCTCTATCACAGGCTTGGCTGAGAGCAAGGGGAGATATTGGCCCCTGCTCCTATCAGTGAAAACCTGTGAGCAGAGAGCTGAGCTGCACTGTACGTATCTACAGATGGCTCAGCATCAAGCCTACACATCTGCCCCCATAGCAAGAAGAGGAGGAGTGGATAGCGATGGCCAGGGGCCCCAGAAGAGGAGGTTCGGGGCCCCTATGTGTAAGAGCAGGTTAGTATGACATGTTTGTTATTCTTTACAATCAACGTACATTGCAGTAACACATGTAAAAAAATGTGCCTTAGGGCAATGCATGGTAATGTACTGTATGTTTGTTGGTGTGTTGCCGCGTCCTTTATCTTGAATAGCACCATATTGCACCTCAAAAACTCACCTGCATTGCAACACACTATGTGTATCATGGTGTGCTGCACTGTAAGGAAACTCAAAGCAAACACTACATTTTCATTTATTAAGGTGCATTGCAGTCTTATTAATTTGAAGGGGCAGACTAATGCAGCATTATGCAATGAACCTCAACACATGGAAATATGTGCATCTTGTAAATAGGCTATGGAGGTTAGGTCCACACTTTTTCACTGTAGTGCATTGCAGTAATACACTCGTTATCAGAATACATTACGTGTGTAAAGCCTCATGCACAATGGACATCTTTACAGCTGCTGTTTTTGGCTTCTGGCATTTTCTTCTACAGCCAGTAAACTCCCCAGCATGTTATCCTGTGTGTTCATGCACACATAGGCTTTAATCGGCATTTTCTGGCTGGAACAAAACCCCCAGAACCAGTGGGTTTCTAGAGGAGTTTTTTTAGCTGTAAAAACGCTCTAACACTGATAAAAGCTGAAAAATGCTAAAAAACGTGGCTGTCTGGCATTTATTAGCATTTTTGAGGTTGAAGATTTTTTGGGAGTATAATTTAGCAAAAAAACACAAAAGCTGAAAAACACTAAAAAAAGCTGAATAATGCAAAAACGCAAAACAATTTAACAAAACTCACTTTTTTAATGCAGCATTCTACAGCTAACGCTACTGGCATTTTTATAACGTCCAGTGTGCATGAAGCCTTAATGTGTTGCAGTGACATACATTTTAATCAGCAGCCCAGTGTACTAAGGCAATGCAACTAAAACAAATGTGTATCACAGTACACCACAGTTCACAGAAATGCATTACCATGCATTGTGGTGCCTGCATTGCCAAAAAAGGTACATGTCCTTTTTTGACATTTTGTTGTGTTGCAGGCTCATTTGTTTAAATTGGCTGCCTTAATTCAATGCACATTAACGTGCAAATGAAGCTAAAGCACATGGGTTAATGCAATGCACCAGGAAAAATGTGAACCCAGCATGATGTATTTCCTTTTTTTCCTGTTCAAATTTTTACTTGTTTTTCTTGTGTATTTTGACTATGTTCAGTAAGAGTTCCATTTAAATAAATTAACAAATGTTTATTATTATTAAATTAAAAATGAACTCACACTATCAGATGACCATGCACCCTGAATATAGAGAGAAGATGGTCTTTATCTGCCCAGTGCGTTCTTCGAATTCAACAGAATGCCCTTAAGATTGTCAGGAGCTCCAGCAACTGATTGAGAAAACAGTGGGGGACATGAACTTTATCAGATTGTTGGTGTAACTAGATGATATAATTGTCTTTTGGCAGAACCTTTGAAGATCATGAAGAGATGATGAGGGGTTGAAGCTGTCTCTGGAGAAGTCAGTTCTACCAGCCTTCTGTCACTTATCTGAGCAGATGGTTTAGAAGCTAGAAGCTGCCACCCCCTGGCCAAGAACTACAAATGTGACTGAGGTGAGCTCCTTGCTGAGGTTCTGCTAATACTACCAAAAATTTGTTGAGGGATTCACTTAGATAGCCCAGCCCCTCAAAGAGTTGTTGAAGAGTGAAGATGCCACAGACTTACCTAGGCCCACCAAACAAACCAAAGGGCCCAGGAAGTCCTGAGAGTCGATTTAGGATCAATGGACTGATCAATACTAGCAAGCTTTCCATCAGTTGCAGAGGAGTCTAATGAATGTCCCTGTTCTGGTCTATGCCGATCCAAGCAAACTTTGCAAACTGCTTGTTGATGCTAGCTGAGATGGGCTAGGTGGGGTATTATACTAAGAGCATGATGAACAACTACGATCTGTTGCCTATGTAAGCCAAAGCCTCACCCCTACTTAGAAGGAACTATCCCACGCACAAGCTAGAGTTCCTTGTAGGCTGTAGTGGATAAGCTGAAAGCCTACTTGTAAAGTACAGACTTTGTGGGCACCGATACCTATTTTTGATCGGCCATTACGAATACTGATACTTTCGGTCAAGCACTCGCTGTAACCGAGTACCAATATTTTGTGGTTCGAATTGTGTCAATACAAAACGTATGGACACAAATTGCACCGCAAAGATTAGCATGTGATTTGAACAAGAATGTGGGGCGATTCCTGTCCAAATCAGGGAGTAGTGGGATTTCCCTACTACCCCTGTGTGAACCCAGACTTGTCATAGCCTGAGTTCACACAGGAACGGTGCAGAAACCCTCCCTGTACAAATCACAAGCTGTCACAGAAGGAAAAGCCAGAGATTTGAAATCCCCACGGCTTTCTCTCCTCTCATTGCAGGGATGACAGTATGGCTTTTGATTGGTCAGCACCGTGACAGTGCTGACCAATGAGAAGCCATCTAGTCTGTACTTTCATCCCTGCAAGGAAAGGAGAGAAAATCGCTTCACAGGTCTTGGTATTTGAAATACCTGCAGCCTTCTCTCCTCTCCTTTCAGGCATGAAAGTATGGGCTAGATGGCTTCTGATTGGGCAGTACCATGATGGTGCTGACCAATCAAAACCATGCTGTCATCCCTGCTTTGAGAGGAGAGAAAGCCGCGGGGAATTCAAATCCTCAGCTTTTCCTTCTGTGACATCTCTTTTGTAATAAAATGCAGCCCCCTCTCCCCAGCACTCCCCATGGCTGTACCTTGTTGGAGAAGGTGACCCAGGCCCAGCTCATCCAGGCAGACAGAATTAACTCAATGGCATCAACCAAAACCCGGTCTTGCTCTGGACAGTCCTCCACCTCCTCCCCCACCTGGAGCCTGAAGTAATTGTACATGGTGGTGATGAGGAAACGTTTCCTCGGGTCCCTGGGGCTGGCCAGCATGTTCCCCGCACTCCACAAACACCTCACTTCCAAGCACAGCTTTTAGAGGATCAGTCATAGGAGAGGCTCAAGGACCGCCACTGCTGCTGAGCTCTGATAGGATTTATGTCTGCCTCTGCTGCTTTATAGGTATGGGGATTTGGAATCCCCATGGCTATCTCTCCTCTCAGTGCAGGGATGACAGTACAGTTTTTGATTGGTCAGCAGCCTCACAGCGCTTACCAAGCAGAAGCCGTCTAGCTGTACTATCATCCCTGCAAGGGAGGAGAGAAAGCTGCAGGGATTTCATATCCTCAGACCTGTGAAGCAGCTTTCTATCCTCTCCTTGCAATGATGACATTATGGGCTAGACAGCTTCTGACTGGTTAACACCGTGAGGCTGTCATCCCTGTACTGAGAGAAGTGAAAGCCTGGGGGATTTCAAATCCCCAGCTTTTCCTTCTGTGACAGCATGGGATTAGTGCAGGGAGGTTTCCTGCACCACTCCTGTGTGAACAAGCCTTGGTTCACATAGGAGCAGTGGGGGAACCGCATGTGATTTGGGCAGGAATCTCACCACATTCCTATTCAAATCTCATGCTCTTTTTTGCATACATTTTGTACTGACGCAATTCGCACAGCAAAGTATCGGTTTCCAGTATCCAATGTGTTTTTATGAGTACTTGTAAAAATACTTGATATCCCTACCAAAAATAATCTGCTCACATATATCCTCACAAGAGCCAAGTTGGAGGCCACAGGGCACAGATGGTTAGTGCTATTTGGCTTCAGGTTCAGCTTGAAGTATCAGCCAGGGGTCAGAAACAGAGATGCCAATCTTATGACTCAAGGACTCCCTCCAAAGAGTGGACTTAAC